>NW_020173758.1:7709282-7717178 GCF_003031525.2 Neophocaena asiaeorientalis asiaeorientalis
TGGCCTCTCCCGTTGCGGAGCACAGGCTCCGGACGCGCAGGCTCAGCGGCCATGGCTCACGGGCCCAGCCGCTCCGCGGCTTGTGGGATCTTCCTGGACTGGGGCATGAACCCGTGTCGCCTGCATCGGCAGGCAGTCTCTCAACCACTGCGCCACCAGGGAAGCCCCAAAGAGCAATTTTTAAAGCAGCATTTATCTTTGATAAACCAAGCTACAGTCTTTGATTTTGTTGTCTGCTTGGAGTCTGCCTTGTGCCTATCTGGTGCAAAGATCAATCAGATATTTAGCTATTACCCTAATTTGAGTTTCCTTTTTCTGGCATCCTTTTTTCAAGAATTTGCATCTTCACTTTCTAGTGGCTGTGGTGGCTTGCACACTGTCCTTTAATTTGCTAGACAGTGTGACTTTGTGTTTTCCATCAGAGTTTTAGCCATACCACACAGTGCAGACTGGGGTGTGGGTGGCATTTGGGTAAATGTGATAAAAATATGAACTTTTCAAGCTCTATTCTCTCCAGGTCTCAGCGTCTCTCCAGTTCTGCTTATATTTGTTTACCCTCTGTTACATTCAAACAGCTGTTGTGGCTTTTGGGAATTTTTTTTCTCAATATTTTATCCACACTTTATAGTTAATTATCTGCTGCATAGTTGTTTTTTAGTTGTTCTTTCATACTAGTCATTCTTCTAGTATGGCTTACTACCACGTGGTAGTAGAAGAACTACCACGTGGTAGTAAGCCATACTAGAAGAACTACCACGGTCACCTTTTAACTCACTACATTTCTGTGATTAAAAACCTTTTTGTTTTTATGAGATTTATGATAATAGATATGAAAGATCCATTTAAACCATGTAGCTTATTAAACATAAACATTTTGACTGTTTATATTTCCACTTAAACTGGACCTTCTCTACCTAATAAAACAAATTTGGTCCATATTTATGATAATCCAAAGGTACAATTAAGAACTATTCTCATATTTTATCTGCAGTCTATGGGAAATGCCAGTTAAAGTATTCAAAGAAACATAGGCAAAAGAAAACTTACAGATCCTCTTGCTAGAGTAAACATTGTACAATTGGACTGAGTGTTTGAGAATATAAGGAAGATCGATCGTTCAGTGGATGGCTGTAGTGACATCAGAAAACAGGATTCTCGACTTGAACCGAGTGACTTTTTGCCTATGCCACACTCTTTCTTGATGAAATAAATGACCTTAACTTTTCAACAGTCATGAAAACTTTAATCAGGATGGTCATTTAAAATATTATCGCCAATTAGGTCAAAGATGTCATTAACAGATCTGTTAATAACTTCACTTATTGCCAGGAAACTGATTATTTTGGGTATAGCCTTCTCTCCCCCATTTAAGACACAACTAAACTGTAGAACAATAGGAGTTTTGGTTAGTCTGTCTCTATTCCTTATTCTTGATGCTAACATTTTCTAGCCAGAATAATAAAGCTATCTTGACATTTTTCTCTAAAGTTAAGCAACTTATTCACTTAAGTCATACACAAAGAGTGTATTTTAATCATTTCAGTGAATTCTTATTTATTGTCCTTTATGGTACTTTATTTACATAATAGAAGTTCAATATTTTAACATATAAGATATTTGAGGAATTATAAACTGGTGAATATGGTCTGTGTTGGCCCGTCAGGTGAAAGCATTTATAGAGATTTTGTTTGTGAACAGAAATAAGCTTTGAGGTAGACCATTTCAGAAATGCATCCTGATGGTTATTGAAAAGCTAGTTCACAGACATATTTTCTGATGATTACAAATCTTGGGCACAAATTTATTTCAGCATATTCCAAATGTCAAAAGCTATACTGTAGAAAACAATTTTTGTCCTGTCACCAGTTCACTCATCAAATGTCAGCCCTTTCTCAAGATCTCATGTCTGATCAACAAAGGCCTAAGTAAATTACAGTTGCAAATATTTATCATAGTGATAAACGTCTGCTTGTCTCAGTCCTATGACTGACCAGCTTGGAGCAAAGCATGCCACTTCTGCTAAAACACCAAGTGACATGAAGCTTCTGAAAAGAAAATTACATAAGATGACCCAGATGAGAATAATGATTTGCATATTCAGATTTTAGTGAAAGCAGTTCTTGTAGTTTTTTATTTAGAGCTCATGCTGCTATTAACTGTTGCTGTATATGGCCATATTATCCTCTGGGGAAAAATGTGGATTATGCGTCCAGATTCCCTTCCCAGATTCCCTACTATTTGTACTCTGATCTTGAAAACAGAAGTACCTTTAAGCTTGGTCATAAGGATATTATGTCAAGAAAAAAGGTTTTCTGTATTAAGGACTCAACTCTTTTCTACACTTATATACATTTTAGTCTCAATAGTACTAAAACTTACCCATCTTACTATATACAATAACATATATATCTAAAATTTTTCTAACACTTTAGATTTTTGGGAGGCATTTTCAAACAATGAATTTTTATGGGACACTTAAAATGTACATGGACAGACATATTTTTACCTGCACTGAGAGGATTTCTAAATGAAGCAAATGAAAAAATGAATTTGATAGATGTTATCTTTGTATCAATTACAAACTTATTGTATATCTACTTGAATTGGTTAAAATCTAAAAATACTCTTCTTAAATATGTAGATACCTTGTAGGTAATATAGAAACAATACTAACTGCAGAAAATATGTTTTATCTTTAAAACTTTATTATTAAGGTGTTACAAAACAGTAACTGGGCCCATTATTCATTTCTTGTGTAAGCTAATTAACCACTTGGAAGTAGGTGCATCTTTTCCTCTCAACTTCCCTGTGATTAACATCTGAGAAAATACAGAAAATGTATTTTTATTTTTGTTAAAAGAAACAGAGGCAAGGAACTCAGAAGCTAGCTCATGCTGTGTTGATGTCAAGCAATGTCAGATGTCTGAATTAATATATATTCTATTTGGAAGCAGTGTGGGTATAATAGTACATAATAATAGATTTCTCTACTTTTATATTTCATAGTTGATGTGGAATTTGCTGCAAACCGTAGTGATTCTGTAGAGAAGGCGTTGTGCTCTTAAATCATAAAAAATTTACATTGCTTGTCTTGACTAACATTTCTTTTGCTCTGAAAACACTATCAGCTTAAAAATAAAAAAAGAACTCTGCATATTTCTGCCACTGTTGAAATTGAACATGGTCTCAATCAAGGGCTATAATCTTCCTTATTCTAGTATAATTCCTCAGGTAACTGTAATTGAAAAAAGTAAAATATGCAAAGAAAATCATTAAAAGGAAGCATCTTTCAGAACTGTAATTAAATAGATTGGTTATATGGAATAAATTAAAAGCAAAGAAAATTAAAATCAGTATAATATAGGGGAGACACAACAGAATGCAAATCATGCAATAAAAAAGATGAATACTCTTGACCCTTCTGTTACATGTATTTTTCCTAATGATTTGCCCTTGGAACATTTCAACACCGTCGAGAGTTACTAGCTACCTTGGTCACATTCTATACAAAAGGAGATTGGGGAAGACTATAAGATTTTAAGGAACACACTTATGCCAATTTCCTCTTTGTAGAATGCCTGCAGAGATGGCAACATAGGAGCTCTGAGTTGCTGTAAATGCTTTCTTTAGGCTAAAAATTGGTTTATCTTTGCTGGGGCAAGCTTCATTCATTATTCAGCACTCTTCTTGAATGCCTGACCTACACTAAGGATGGAGATAGGAGCAGAAAACAATGTCCTAAAGACATTTCTACACCAGTAAACTTTTCTACAACCTCACTCAAGGGTTTCTGTCTTAGATGAATAGTCTATTCAGTCTTTTATTTTTTTGCGATAAATCCAACATATTCTTCATGCGACTATTTATTGATTTTTTTCCCCTCATGTTGTCAGCCTTAGAAGTGGTAACTGTAAAGTTTCTAACTTCAGTTGGTAGATGCTGGGACTATCATTTATAAATTGACCTAAGCTTTACTCCCCTTTTGTATAACACAAGAAATCCTGACAATAGTGTTACTGTTATTATTTTAGGAAGTCGTTTTATTAAATAGATTAGCAACCATATGACAGGTGTTTGTCTTGTCTTCCAACAGAGTTGACGTAGAAAACTTATATTTTCTTATACTGTCGTAAAGAGACATTTCTGGGTTATTGAATTATAGAATTGATTTACAAGTCCATGTTGTCCTTTCCTTTCTATATCATGTATTTATATATGTTTATATAACAGAGGTATTTCATAACAGTCTCTGGCATGATTGCACATGGTATTCTATTACATTACTTCTGTGCAAATGTCAGAGTGGTTCTGAAATCTTGTGTTACAGGACACATCAAATGTTAGCAATGATGGAACCATTTTCAGCTTAATCATTTGGATATATATGGATTTAGGTCAATAGACATATATTTGGGGAAAGAATTTCCTCCAATTCTAATAGCATCAAGTCCATTAATTGTATTTGTTGAAGAATATTTATCTGTGTACACCATTACATAGCTTTTTTTTTTAAAGCCAGACAGCGTCATAAAAGACCTAGCCATTGATCAAGGGCACTAGTGGCCCTTAAAACACCCTTTTAAATGTGTTTATTCTGAGCACCTGACATCATGAGATTGTTTTATCCATCTGTCCATGGAAAACATTTATTATTGTATGAAGTTTTATAAATTTAAGTTCAAAGGAAAAATATATACCTATTTTCAAAGGAGTGCAGTATATAGTAACATAGTATGATTATACTGTCAAATTACAACAGGTCAAATTTTGGGTAGATATTGAATGTATGCTTTTAGATTAAACCAGTTCATTTACTATAGGAAGATAATCAATATGAATCTGATTATTAGGTGTGTCCACTTGGTGCCTCAAAAAACTGACAGAGACTCTTACAGTGAGATCATTTGCAATGGCTATAAAAACTCAATTTATATTCATATGATGAATAACAGTCAACACTCAACAGTGTTATTTATATTAAATGCATGTCACCACGTGTGTAAAGCTATTTTTGTATTTATTGTTTATCTCTTTACTGAAGTTCTTTGTTTTAAAATACTGTGAAGACTACCTGAGGAGAGTTCTTCTTGCTCTTTTTAAACATATTCAGTGAAATATGCATATAACCCACATAAGGATACCTAAGAGAAGAAACTCAGGAATACCGTACTTCAGTATTATTAAAGACCCTTTTCTCATTAATTGATTTTTCTTTTGTAAAAATGTTCCCACTACTGCTAAAGTAATCAGACTTTCAGATTTATGAGCTATTTTTATGTGAGTAATGTCTTTAAAGATAAAGCATCTTGATCAATTGCCAGGTAACTCTTCCATTCTCCTTTCAACACCATGTTAATCCAGAACATTAAATTATTTTTAATTAAGTCATCATATTACCATGAATCTTTCTTATTTTATGAAGAAAAATTTCTGATATCTTCTTAATGGACAGACATGAGAAAGTATATAGGTAGGATATAGTGCAGAAACTGCTGTATCAGTTTTGACCAAAAAATATGTAGAAAGAAAGAGTGGGTTAATCTCTTACTTTAGAAGCAAAGCCTCAAATTTCTAAAGAGGGTCCATGTGATGGTCCTTTATTAATGACTGCAAATGTAATTCCATCAGGCTCAACCCAGGCAGAAACTTTAAAAAAAATTCTGTTAGAAATTCAGCTTCAGAAGGAAGGAGTAAGATACATTCTCTAATTTTATTCTGGTTAAAAAGAAAATTAGATTAAACCAAATCAAACAAATGATCAAACACAAAACTCTTGGCTTGGTAATATATAATCAATAAGACAATTTTTGCTGCTATGAAATTACCACAGAAAAAAAATAGAATAATAAAATAAAGGATTGGGGTTCCTGAAGTGGAAAAATGTTCTAGGTTAAGTACTGAAATTTTAAAAATATATATAGAGAAAATGACAATTGTGCTTTTGTTCATTGTTTGGAGCAATCCCTGTTCTTTGAAAAAACGAGAGAGTAATAAGCATGGGTGAGAAAAAGAAATGAAAATGCCATCAATTTGTCAACAAAACTCTAAATTTTGCAACTGTATTAGGTGCTAAAGGAGGTACTGTAGGAAAAAATTATCCACAATTTGGAAATATGGCAAAAAAATATAGCATGCCTTCAATATCATATGGGACAATGGCTGTAACAAGGATTGTCTGGGGAATCTACTAAATTAATGTCTTTGTCACTATTGATTAGAAGTCCCATATATAGTGGAGTTCCTTGTTAACTTGTAGAATTTCGTCAGTAGAGACGCAAATAATTTCTGCCCAGTGTTACAGATAACTTCAAATACTCATGGCCTGTTGTACATTGAACATGTTGATACGTATCTCAGCAATCTTATCCTAACATTTTCCTTTTTATTGCCTGTGAATATTCTACCTTCTTAAATGCTTGAACTGGTCACAACATATTTGGTTCTCTCATTAATAAATGAGTTAAAGCAAATCTAAGAGACTAAGAGGAAATCAGAAAAGTAAAGGCGTTTTCTTATCAAATAGAAAATATTCTGAATAAGAATACTGATGTATCCAATATAATCTCATGAAACATCATCTTCCAAACCTAGACTGATTCCATATGGCTCATTTGATAAACAAAGAAACTTTTTTTAAAAAAGAAACAAAAAAATAAATGTTTAATTCAAGAAATTTCAATTAAAAATGCTACAAGTTTTTTACATTTCTCATCTTTTTCTCTGGAAGAATTGTTTATATTCTCAGAGATTCTTTGCATAAGCATTAATGTATTAATAATAAAACCACATTCTAAGAAAAGAATGTCTAAAATCCACATATACAAGGAATTGTATTTAAGAATATTTGATTATGAACAGAATCTGAGTGTATATGGAGGATTATCTTTTTGGTGTATAGGATGGAGGTGACGTACATTAATAATTTAATAGCAAGAATTGAAAAGCATGTTTTACATGTTGAAATTAATAACTTTATATTTGATCATGGTTAATTTTACATGATTTCTAATGTTACCAGGTTTACTTGGCTTCAAATGTACTCAAATAAATAAAAACTTGCTGTATTCTAAAGGGAAACATTTTGGGTATAGAAAACATGATTTAAAAATATCAGGCCAAAAAAGGCCAAAGAACAATAATGTTTAGAGTAACAAAAGATGAGAAAGTATTTGTGAAATGCATTGTTTTTTCAAGGGAAAAAAACAGAATTCAATTTTCTAAGCATGTGCTATTATTCCAAAGAGAAGGTTCTGGAGCAACCTTTCCAAAAACTGCTTTCAACCAAACCTAAAGTGACAGAAACCCTAACCATTGGAGCTTCACTTGACTGTTCCATTAAAATTAATTTTCCACAAAGCAAAGGCATTAGTGCAGAGGCTTTTTTTCCTTAGTTCAGTTAGGTGTGTATCTGGCATATGACCACTATAATTGTTGTTATAACCATTTGTAACACTGAATGGACCAGGAATTTGAAAATAACCTCAATGTTTTCAGTCAGAAAGACTGAAAGATAAATTATTTTTGTAAGAGTAAAACTATTGAAATTGAATTTCCCTAGATGAAAGAAATGCCTTTCAGGAGCACAGTTATTTTTTCTCTAGCATCTCTGTGGTAAAAGCGTATGTATTTCTCAAAGTTCAGGTCAAATACTACTTCATTTCTTTTTGACATCTTTTTTGGAGTACAGTTGCTTTACATTGCTGTGTTACTTGCTGCTGTATAACAAAGTGAATCAGCTATACATATACATATGTCCGCATATCTCTTCCCTCCCTCCCACCCTCCCTATCCCACCCCTCTAGGTGGTCACAAAGCATGAGCTGATCTCCCTGTGCTATGTGGCTGCTTCCCACTAGCAATCTGTTTTACATTTGGTAGTGTATATATGTCCATGCC
>NW_020173758.1:7717498-7815771 GCF_003031525.2 Neophocaena asiaeorientalis asiaeorientalis
AGGTAACTCTTCCATTCTCCTTTCAACACCATGTTAATCCAGAACATTAAATTATTTTTAATTAAGTCATCATATTACCATGAATCTTTCTTATTTTATGAAGAAAAATTTCTGATATCTTCTTAATGGACAGACATGAGAAAGTATATAGGTAGGATATAGTGCAGAAACTGCTGTATCAGTTTTGACCAAAAAATATGTAGAAAGAAAGAGTGGGTTAATCTCTTACTTTAGAAGCAAAGCCTCAAATTTCTAAAGAGGGTCCATGTGATGGTCCTTTATTAATGACTGCAAATGTAATTCCATCAGGCTCAACCCAGGCAGAAACTTTAAAAAAAATTCTGTTAGAAATTCAGCTTCAGAAGGAAGGAGTAAGATACATTCTCTAATTTTATTCTGGTTAAAAAGAAAATTAGATTAAACCAAATCAAACAAATGATCAAACACAAAACTCTTGGCTTGGTAATATATAATCAATAAGACAATTTTTGCTGCTATGAAATTACCACAGAAAAAAAATAGAATAATAAAATAAAGGATTGGGGTTCCTGAAGTGGAAAAATGTTCTAGGTTAAGTACTGAAATTTTAAAAATATATATAGAGAAAATGACAATTGTGCTTTTGTTCATTGTTTGGAGCAATCCCTGTTCTTTGAAAAAACGAGAGAGTAATAAGCATGGGTGAGAAAAAGAAATGAAAATGCCATCAATTTGTCAACAAAACTCTAAATTTTGCAACTGTATTAGGTGCTAAAGGAGGTACTGTAGGAAAAAATTATCCACAATTTGGAAATATGGCAAAAAAATATAGCATGCCTTCAATATCATATGGGACAATGGCTGTAACAAGGATTGTCTGGGGAATCTACTAAATTAATGTCTTTGTCACTATTGATTAGAAGTCCCATATATAGTGGAGTTCCTTGTTAACTTGTAGAATTTCGTCAGTAGAGACGCAAATAATTTCTGCCCAGTGTTACAGATAACTTCAAATACTCATGGCCTGTTGTACATTGAACATGTTGATACGTATCTCAGCAATCTTATCCTAACATTTTCCTTTTTATTGCCTGTGAATATTCTACCTTCTTAAATGCTTGAACTGGTCACAACATATTTGGTTCTCTCATTAATAAATGAGTTAAAGCAAATCTAAGAGACTAAGAGGAAATCAGAAAAGTAAAGGCGTTTTCTTATCAAATAGAAAATATTCTGAATAAGAATACTGATGTATCCAATATAATCTCATGAAACATCATCTTCCAAACCTAGACTGATTCCATATGGCTCATTTGATAAACAAAGAAACTTTTTTAAAAAAAGAAACAAAAATAAATGTTTAATTCAAGAAATTTCAATTAAAAATGCTACAAGTTTTTTACATTTCTCATCTTTTTCTCTGGAAGAATTGTTTATATTCTCAGAGATTCTTTGCATAAGCATTAATGTATTAATAATAAAACCACATTCTAAGAAAAGAATGTCTAAAATCCACATATACAAGGAATTGTATTTAAGAATATTTGATTATGAACAGAATCTGAGTGTATATGGAGGATTATCTTTTTGGTGTATAGGATGGAGGTGACGTACATTAATAATTTAATAGCAAGAATTGAAAAGCATGTTTTACATGTTGAAATTAATAACTTTATATTTGATCATGGTTAATTTTACATGATTTCTAATGTTACCAGGTTTACTTGGCTTCAAATGTACTCAAATAAATAAAAACTTGCTGTATTCTAAAGGGAAACATTTTGGGTATAGAAAACATGATTTAAAAATATCAGGCCAAAAAAGGCCAAAGAACAATAATGTTTAGAGTAACAAAAGATGAGAAAGTATTTGTGAAATGCATTGTTTTTTCAAGGGAAAAAAACAGAATTCAATTTTCTAAGCATGTGCTATTATTCCAAAGAGAAGGTTCTGGAGCAACCTTTCCAAAAACTGCTTTCAACCAAACCTAAAGTGACAGAAACCCTAACCATTGGAGCTTCACTTGACTGTTCCATTAAAATTAATTTTCCACAAAGCAAAGGCATTAGTGCAGAGGCTTTTTTTCCTTAGTTCAGTTAGGTGTGTATCTGGCATATGACCACTATAATTGTTGTTATAACCATTTGTAACACTGAATGGACCAGGAATTTGAAAATAACCTCAATGTTTTCAGTCAGAAAGACTGAAAGATAAATTATTTTTGTAAGAGTAAAACTATTGAAATTGAATTTCCCTAGATGAAAGAAATGCCTTTCAGGAGCACAGTTATTTTTTCTCTAGCATCTCTGTGGTAAAAGCGTATGTATTTCTCAAAGTTCAGGTCAAATACTACTTCATTTCTTTTTGACATCTTTTTTGGAGTACAGTTGCTTTACATTGCTGTGTTACTTGCTGCTGTATAACAAAGTGAATCAGCTATACATATACATATGTCCGCATATCTCTTCCCTCCCTCCCACCCTCCCTATCCCACCCCTCTAGGTGGTCACAAAGCATGAGCTGATCTCCCTGTGCTATGTGGCTGCTTCCCACTAGCAATCTGTTTTACATTTGGTAGTGTATATATGTCCATGCCACTCTCTCACTTCGTCCCAGCTTACTCTTCCCCTGCCCGTGTCTTCGAGTCCATTCTCTACATCTGTGTCTTTAGTCCTGTGCTGCCCCCAGGTTCTTCGGAACCATTTTTTTTCTTTTAGATTCCATATATATGTGTTAACATACGGTATTTGTTTTTCTCTTTCTGACTTACTTCACTTTGTATGACAGACTCTAGGTCCATCCACCTCACTACGAGTAACTCAATTTTGTTTCTTTTATGGCTGAGTCATATTCCATTGTATATACGTACCACATCTTCTTTATGCATTCATCTGTCGATGGACACTTAGGTTGCTTCCATGTCCTGGCTATTGTAAAGAGCTGCAATTAACATTTTGGTACATGACTCTTTGAATTATGGTTTCCTCAGAGTGTATGCCCAGTAGTGGGATTGCTGGGTCATATGGTAGTTCTATTTTTAGTTTTTTAAGGAACCTCCATACTGTTCTCCATAGTGGCTATATCAACTTACATTCCCACCAACAGTGCAAGAGGGTTCCCTTTTCTCCACGCCCTCTCCAGCATTTATTGTTTGTGGATTTTTTGATGATGGCCATTCTGACTGGTGTGAGTTGATACCTCACTGTAGTTTTGATCTGCATTTCTCTAATGATTAGTGATATTGAGCATCCTTTTATGTGTTTGTTGGTAATCTGTGTATCTTCTTTTGGAGAAATGTATGTTTAGGTCTTCTGCCCATTTTTGGATTGGGTTGTTTGTTTTTTAGATATTGAGCTGCATGAGCTGCTTGTCTATTTTGGAGATTAATCCTTTGTCAGTTGCTTCATTTGCAACTATTTTCTCCCATTCTGAGGGTTGTCTTTTCATCCTGTTTATGGTTTCCTTTGCTGTGCAAAAGATTTTAAGTTTCACTAGTTCCCATTTGTTTATTTTTGTTTTTATTTCCATTTCTCCAGGAGGTGGGTCAAAAAGGCTCTTGCTGTGATTTATGTCATAGAGTGTTCTGCCTTTGTTTTCTTCTAAGAGTTTGATAGTGCTGGCCTTACATTTAGGTCTTTATCTATTTTGAGTTTATTTTTGTGTATGGTGTTAGGGAGTGTTCTAACTTCATTCTTTTACATGTAGCTGTCAAGTTTCCCCAGCACCATTTATCGAAGAGGCCTTCTTTCCTCCATTGTATATTCTTGCCTCCGTTATCAAAGCTAAGGTGACCATATGTGCATGGGTTTATCTCTGGGCTTTCTTTCCTCTTCCATTTATCTATATTTCTGTTTTTGTGCCAGTACCATACTGTCTTGATTACTGTAGCTTTGTAGTATTGTCTGATGTCCGGGAGCCTGATTCCTCCAACTCCATTTTCTTTCTCAAGGTTGCTTTGGCTATTCAGGGTCTTTTGTGTTTCCATACAAATTGTGAAATTTTTTGTTCTAGTTCTGTGAAAAATGACATTGGTAGTTTGATAGGGATTACATTGAATCTGTAGATTGCTTTGTGTAGTATAATAATTTTCACAATGTTAATTCTTCCAATCCAAGAACATGGTACATCTCTCCCTCTGTTTGTGTAATCTTTAATTTCTTTCATCAGTGTCTTATAGTTTTCTGCATACAGGTCGTTTGTCTCCTTAGGTAAGTTTATTCCTAAGTATTTTGTTCTTTTTGTTGCAATGGTAAATGGGAGTGTTTCCTTAATTTCTCTTTCAGATTTTTCATCATTAGTGTATAGGAATGCAAGAGATTTCTGTGCATTAATTTTGTATCCTGCTACTTTACCAGATTCATTGATTAGCTCTAGTAGTTTTCTGGTAGCACCTTTAGAATTCTCTATGTATAGTATCATGTCATCTGCAAACAGTGACAGCTTTACTTCTTCTTTCCTGATTTGGCTTCCTTTTGCTTATTTTGCTTCTATGATTGCTGTGGCTAAAACTTCCAAAACTATGTTGAATAATAGTGGTAAGAGTGGGCAGCCTTGTCTTGTCCCTGATCTTAGTGGAAATGGTTTCAGTTTTTCACCATTGAGGATGATGTTGGCTGCGGGCTTGTCATATATGGCCTTTGTTATGTTGAGGTAAATTCCCTCTATGCCTACTTTCTGGAGAGTTTTTTTATCATAAATGGGTGTTGAATTTGTCGAAAGTTTTTTCTGCATCTATTGAGATGATCATATGGTTTTTATCCTTCAATTTGTTAATATGGTATATCACATTGATTGATTCAAATATTGAAGAATCCTCGCCTTCCTGGAATAAACCCCACTTGATCATGGTGTATGATCCTTTTAATGTGCTGCTGGATTCTGTTTGCTAGTATTTTGTTCAAATACTATTTCTTAAAGATTTCTCTGATTTCTTCCCCTCCAGAGCAGAAGGAAGAAATACCTCACAGATATTCCTATAATAAAATGCTTTACAGCAGTTAAAAATATACTGGAACTACATGAATGAACATGAGTAAATTGTGAAGTCAGAAAGTGAGTTAAGTAAGGCAAGGTGCTCATTTGTCATAACAACCCTTATCCTCATTTTACAGATGAGATGATTGAGGTTCAGAGTAAGTGATTTTTTTCTAAGGTTATTCTAGATTTTAAGTTGTGGAGTATCAAAGCACAGGAAAAATGTAGCAATATGTCTTTATTAACATTTGAATAATATGTTTATTATATTGGAGTTAAGGAAGGATTCTTTAAAAATATAAATGCACAACAAGAGAAAAGAAAAGAAAAACAGAGATTGGAAAAGCTGTTCAGTCTTCTTAGTAGTCAGTGGGATACATATCAAAATAGTGAGATACTATTTCCCAGTCATCAGATTTTCAGAAATTATTACACCTGATGACATCTAGTTTTTGCTGGCAAGTGGGAGCAGGAACTCTAGTGCAGAGCTACAGTGGAAATCAATTGTCACAACCACTTCAGAAATTAATTGAATCACAGCTAGTATAATTGAAGTTTATATACCCTGTAACACAGAAAGTCTGTTTATTTATGAGAGAAGCTCTTGCACTTATGGCCAAGGTGATGAGTAAAATCAGGTAACTTCTATCACTCTTTGTCCCAGAGTAGAAAAATAGAGACAAGTAAATGTCCCTCTGTAGGAAAAATAGGTAAGTGACATATGATTTAATCATTCAATTCAGCTAGGTACTCAGTTACATAATCAGCTTCAGTGCAGAGGTTTAAGTAAACAAAATTCATCTACATGTGTCAATATAAAGTAATCTGAACATATAGTTTTAAAAATCAACTTTCAAATGTTTATATACAATATTACACAATTCATTAAACATTTATAATATTAAACAAAACCTTAAAAATTGCATTTATCAAAACTTTGTGTATAAAGTTAAATGACAGCAATACAAAATAAAAATTTCCTTTATTTCATTTTTCATTTTGTCTCCTAATAATCCTTTTTAAGAATAATATGGATTTCCTATTTATATATTATTTCTTTGTTATATTCATCTTATATTAATTATTGAGGATAATCTGTTTTTTAATATGTATTGATACATGTGAATTACTTGCACCTATTGATTTAGTGAAACAGTAATAGAACAGTGGGAAATTGTCAATTTTGAGTAGTCAAATTTGAATAGAGATAACAGGACTTTCTAATTGATTGTATGGGAGTGTGAAAGAAGAGTCAATGATGATTCCAAGCTTTTGCTTAAGCAATTTATATTAAAGTTGGGGCTATTTACTAAAAATAGAAACACAGTCAGGTAGAAACAGGTTTCTGCAGGACAGTGAATTGGTTTTGCGTGTCATAAGTGTGATGGCTACTAGACATACAAGTTAAGTTGTCCTGTAGGCTGTCAGATATACAGTCTGGAACTGAGTGTGAGGGTTTCATGTAAATATAGATCTGAAAGTCATGATCATTTCGTTGGTATTTAAAGTCATGAGATGGGTTTATCCACCTAGCAAATGATTGTAGTTTTGAAAGGGCAAAAGTTTAAAGAGGAGAACACTGCGAGAGTAAGAAAAGCAGAAAAGTTTAATATCTCAGAAGTCAAGTGAAGGAAATGTTTCCAACTGGAATGATTATGATTAATTTATTCTAATGATTCTGAGAAGGTGAATAATTGAATATTAGATTGGGTAATGTGGAGGTTATTGGTGACAATGAGTAGGGCAGAATTGTATAGATAAAGTCCTGACTGAAAGTGGAAAGTGCCTCTGGGAAATTCCTTTGACATTTCTCCCTTTCGGATAATAACTCTCATAACTTTAGACTGGAAAAAGCCAGTTGGTCCCCTTTGATTTTTCCTTCAGAGATGTTTTTATGAATTCTCAGAAGAAATTTTCTGCTGCTTTCTCCAATCCTAGTATTCTATCTAGATGGCTTCTCCAGAGGATCTTTCCCTTTTGTTTTTTTCCAAAATGTATCTATTTATTTATTTTTGGCTGCGTTGGGTCTTTGCTGCTGCGTGCAAGCAGGGTCTACTCCTCATTGCGGTGCGCGGGCTTTTCATTGCGGTGGCTTCTCTTGTTGCGGAGCATGGGCTCTAGTCACGTGGGCTTCATATTTGTGGCTCGAGGGCTCTAGAGAGCAGGTTCAGTAGTTGTGGTGCACGGGTTAATTGCTCCGCGGCATGTGGGATCTTCCTGGATCAGGACTCGAACCCGTGTCCCCTGCATTGGCAAGCAGATTCTTAACCATTGTGCCACCAGGGAAGTCCGAGGATCTTTCCCTTTTTAAAGATATTGTTCATGGCATTGTTAGCTTGAGGAGGAATGTATTTCTCTACTTGGTAGCTATTTGGCATCATTCTTGGTGTGGCAAGGGGTTCATAAGCACAGTTCTTCTGATCATAACTCTTGACTTCTTTCCACTGAAAACCTCACAGCCCCCTTGCACTCCTGGTATTTATTGGATTTGAGTTTGGGTTATTTCTGGAACTGTTCTTAACCTTGTAACCATTTTCTTTTATGTGTATTTTAGGCTGTAGATTCTCTGCATTTGTTCCTCCATCCATTCTGCTTTCTGTATCTATTGAACTTATCAAAATGAAATTCGCTGAAGCCATCCTTTTCTTGCTACTTTGTATTGTTACTAATTTATTTATATTTCTATTATATTTTCTGACATTTAGAGGAATTTGGTTAGAGGGAAGAAAACACCAAAATTCTCTTTAAATGTAGTTTTAAAAATAAGCATGATATTTATAAAATCTCAACTTATAAAAATATATACAACACAATTATTTTAAATGATAAGTAGACTATACCTGAAGCTTTAATCCTAATCAAAAGCAATGTAAGGGAAATAGATTAATTCACTTAAGCCTGAAAACTACTCTTACTGAGGCCAAACCATAGATTTATTTAGATTGTTATTAAGAAATCAATGGACTCTGAACAGAATTATTGCATCCAATCTGAGAAGCAATATTATAAGGTGAAATTCTGATTATACAAATTACAATTAACATTGATGATGGATAAAAAGGGAAATTTTTGTTAGCTCTCTAATCAGGTCAGTATTAAAGCACATATCCAAAAATATGCCACAAATGCTAGAAAAAATGTTTAATAGCCTAGAATTGTTTCAAATATTTTATAACAATGTCTCTTATTTGTGAGGGAAGTCAACACACAACCCAAAGACAAACTTGTTTTATTATATAGAAATACTAAATATGTAAAATGGGGTTTAAAAAGTCTATGCTTGAGTAAAAATGATATAGAAAAGTGGCTTGGAGTAAAGTCTTAAAATATATAAAAATCTAAAATGGTAACAGTGCTTTATATGATATCCTTTGATTCTCACAACAACCCTTTGAGATGTGTCATATTACAATTATCATTTTTATAGAGGAGAGAATTAAGACATAGACCATTTAAACTGGTCCAAAGTCACACAGGTTATTGGTGGCAGAAATAGGATTTGAAACATGGAAGTCTGGCTCCAGAGTCCATGATCTTCTGTCAGAGAATATGAAGATTCTTTATGTATATATTTTTCTTTTATATTTCTAGACAACAAGGTGCATCAAAATAGAATAAAAGAGAGAGTAATTAATGTTTAATAAAGTGATAAATAGGAGAAAGTATCGTCATTTATAGTTTGTTTATGTGTTGAAACAGATGGATCAGATCACATGTCTAAGTACTGAAAGATATTTTCAGTATTACTGTGGAATCTCTAGTTGTTTATCTTTGAGAAACTATGAAAAAATGAGGCAACTGTTACTATTGAAAGACTGGAGATAAGTCAATGCCCTTCCTCTTTTAAAGAAGAAACAAAAAACTCAAAACCTATAAACTAAAACATGTGATAAATCTGACCAAAATCTAGGCTTGTTATAGAAACTTTTGACACTTAGGAAAGAACATAACATAAATGAAGTATCACTATAAATTCACTGAGAAAAATAATGTCAAAGAAAATGATTTTAATATCATTTATTTTGCGTGTAACACTATTGATATGTGGACCAGAAGAGCACATTCACCTTATTGGCTGTATATCTTGAATTTTATAAATTATTTAACTACAGATCTTATGGTTATTTTTCTGATCATGATAAAAAATTATGATTTGCATTGAGAGTTGTTTAATATATTTGCATTTGATAAAACAAAAAATTATATGATGGTTGAAGAAGGGAAGTTTGTAGTGAGCCTTCACTTGTCAACATTTCTATAAATATGTTAGAGGAAAAAACATTCTCATGTTTGCTTAATTTGCATTTGATAATTTTTTGTAAGAAAAAATGAAGAATCAATGCATTTAGGGAAGTGTGTATAAAGTGGGTGGGGAGAGGAGTCCAAATTTGGCCCTATTCATGACAAATGTCTGTCCTCCTCAATGGTCTAGGATGGAGGAGTGAATGACCCTGCTTAAGGGTCAATACTATTGAGGGACCCAGCTGTATGCAGTGTGAAGAAGTGTAGGCAGGCAAACAAAACTTATCATCTAGGGAGGCGGGTGACAATTGATAGTAGAGTCCAGTTACAGGGGGCATGTCTGAGAGAAACAAAGTGGTAGTATTCTAGTAGCTAAGTAGAAATCTCATTTCAATAGTGGAGAATCTGGAGTGAGTGATAGAGTGAAAATAAAGATGGCAGGTGTTTTTTATCCAAGAAGTCTGGCAGCAGATAGCAAGATCTTAGCTCTGGGATCATTTCTTTGCACCTAGGATGGTTTCTTTATCAGTCTCATTTGTCGCAGAGTTTCAACTTACTCTTTTCTCCTTTCTAGAGTAGAAACAACCTATTTTTCCCTCCTGGGTTTCTGTCTTCTGAACTATAAAGTCAAATATATTTTCTTAGTAACTTTTTTTCTTAAAATCTCAGATAATTAGAACATACATTAGCCCTGCTTTCAAATATTTTGTTGCTAATTATTATTATCCTGGCTCAAACACACTAACTTCATGACCTTAGACAAGCTACTAACCACATTTTGCCTTGCTTTCCTTCTCTCTGAAATAGGCACTGGAAAAATATGAACTGTGTGTGTCGGGGGCGGGGAGACCATGGAGTAAATAAGTTGATATGTGCTAACTGCTTGAAACAATGTGTGGAACCTGGCCGACACCTTGATTTTAGCCCAGTAAGACGTACTTCAAATTTCTGACCTAACTAATTGTAAGATAACAGATTTCTGTGTTTTAAGCCATAAATTTGTACTGATTTATAACAGAGGCAACAGAAAACTGCTATAGCTATGTTACCCATTGTAACTTTGAAAAAGATTTACAAAAATAGCAAACATTGGAGATGTTAAAAATCTTGAAATATTCTTATTCTGTCCCTTGACTGCTGTCACAGAATGATCCTGACGTGGTTTGAGCTTGGAATTTGAAGTGAGATCAGGGTTCATTTAAGTTCTAAGTTGTGTCTCTTATGCAGCATGTGGCTTTGAGCAAGTCACAATCTCTTTGAGCTTCATTTTCCTCAACTTTAAAATGGTAATAAAATATTTACCTATACTAAAGAAAATATTTTTGAATAGTTCACATTTACCAATATATAATAGGCACACAATAAAATATAGCTATTGTTGCCTTAGTTGATTTTATTACCTCTAGAAATTCTAAAGCAGACTCTGTTTAAGTAGTATTTTTTTTGTGTGTGTGTGCTACACTTTAGATCTTGGAAAGCTAGTATGTGCCAGTATATTTGGAGGAACTATGGTTAGTAGAGTTTTTACTCTTAAGGCCTTTTTATTTCATTGTTGATATGGGCTAACATGGGTACCTTCTTACTATTAATTGTTTATTCCTAAAGCCATGAAGATGCAGCTCAGTCTCACACCCCCACCGTCTTCTAAAAAGTCCTCATTCCTGGCTGGTATATTCCCATCCAAGAGACTGATGTGTGGAGAGGAACCAGCTGTGACATGTTCTGTCAAACATGTTCTCTCAGACAAAGGACAAGTTTATAACTCAAAGCAACTCCAGATTTATTACTCCTCCTCAAATTTTCTTTTCATTACATAGAATGGATACTCTAAGTCATTTCCTTACATTTCACATTCCTATTTACCTCTGATTCTTTATTAAAAGATAAAAGGTGGAGCAATGACTTTCCAAAAGTTTCAACCACATCTTAGGTAGCTCCTGTTAATGTACACCTAATGAGCCTAATGAACAAAATCATGATTTTTCATCCTCCTAAAAAACAAATGAATCTCAGAATCACCTTAGATTTTTTAAATCAGGTAAAGTTTGTTTCTTTCTGGTAGATATTCTAGATATAATTAGGATGAAATGCTTAAACAATGCAGAAGATTATGTTTTTTGTTTCATTTCAGCCTCATTTACTTTTGTTCATTTTTTAAATTTCAGATAAATTATTCACATTTTTGGTACATGCAGAGTTTTCTCATTTAATTAAGGGCTGTACTTTGTACCAATATTTCTCTATAATAGTTACATATATCTGCTCAAACATTTTAGATGCCTCCTTCATTTCAGTTCTTAGTTAACATAGAGATGCTTAATGGATTACTAAAGAGGGATCATTAAGGAGGCAAGAATATACAATGAAAAAAAGACAGTCTCTTCAATAAGTGGTGCTGGGAAAACAAGGCAGCTACATGTAAAAGAATAAAATTAAAATATTCTTTAACACCATATACAAAAATAAACTCAAAATGGATTAAAGACCTATATGTAAGACCGATGCTATAATACTCCTAGAGGAAAACACAGGCAGAGCACTCTTTGACATAGATTGTAGCAATATTTTTTTGGATTTGTCTCCTAACGTAAAGGAAATAAAAGCAAAAATAAACAAATGGGACCTAATTAAACTTAAAATCTTTTGCACAGCAAAGGAAACCTTTGACAAAATGAAAAGACAACCTATTGAACAGGAGCAAATATTTGCAAATGATATGATCAATAAAGGATTCATATCTGACATATGTAAATAGCTCGTTCAAATCAACATCAAAAAAACAACATGATTTTAAAAATGAGCTGAAGATCTGAATAGACATTTTTCCAAAGAGGAAATGCAGATGGCCAACAGGCACATGAAAAGATGCTCAACACCACTAATCATCAGGGAAATGCAAACAAAAACCAAAATGAGATATTACCTCACACCTGTCAGAATGGTTATCATCAAAAAGAACACAAATAATAAATGTTGGCAAGTATGTGGAGAAAAGGGAACCATTGTGCAACAAACTAGTGAATATAACAAAAAAGAAGCAGACTCACAGATATAGAGAACCAACTAGTGGTTACCAGTGGGGAGAGGAAAGGGGGGAGGGGCAACATAGGAGTGGAGGAATAAGAGGTACAAACTATTAGGTATAAAATAAACTGCAAGGATGTATTTTACAACACGGGGAATATAGCCAATATTTTGTAATAGCTATAAGTAGAGTATAACCTTTAAAATTGAGAATCACTATGTTTTACACCTGCAACTTACATAACATTGTATAGCACCTATATTTCAATTTTAAAAAACTAAAAAAAAAGGATCATTAAGCCAACCAAAAAAAAAAATTAAATCAACTCAACAATCAGAGACCATTTGCTACTTCTTTATATTTCAAGATTTACAGGAATACACACAGTTGTGTGTATGTATATATGTACTAATAAGAATATGCATGTGTGTATGATGTCATCAGTATACCTGCAACTTACATAACATTGTACAGCACCTATATTTCAATTTTAAAAAACTAAAAAAAAAAAGGATCATTAAGCCAACCAAAAAAAAATTTAAATCAACTCAACAATCAGAGACCATTTGCTACTTCTTTATATTTCAAGATTTACAGGAATACACACAGTTGTGTGTATGTATATATGTACTAATAAGAATATGCATGTGTGTATGATGTCATCAGTATACACACACATACATGTTCAAGCTGATGTTCTCCATCATTGCTGATTATGACGGCTAATCCAACTGATAATGCAGATAACTGATTCAATTGATAAAGCAGAAAAAGTTTACCACAAAATTGATTTCATCACCAAATGGTTGCTTTTATTAAACCTGACAGTATTTTACTAAAGCTTTTTTATTATCACAGGGACAAAGTAGCAGACAGTGTGACTATAGACACTAGATTTATCAAGCAACACAGTGATATAATAATCAGCTTTTCATGTGCTCAGTAAATATTAGGTCCTTCATTTTTCTCCTTGCCATACTTTCCAGATATATATATGTACCTTGATTTTTCAGTGTCTCATCCTCACATGTAGTCAGTATGCTCTGTCCATCTATTGGAGCATTTCAAGACAGAATTTAAGAAAACCAGTCTGCGATTTCCTCTATCTTTCTTCAATTTGGCCATCTGCTTCTTGTTTCCAGGAGGTCACCAAGTATATTTCTAGGGCCCCTAACAAGAAATTGATATCCAAAGTCTCCTCAAAGGAAAAATAATACATTCCTAAAAGGGAGAATGGATTTTCAGACCCTGGGGCCTCTGAATCTCTGGAAAATTACTGAACAATAAAAACAAGCTATGAAAGTTCTACCCATGGTACAGACATATATGGAAAAGCTTGACAACTGTATTTTTACTGCTTTTGATTACAAAATGTTTTTCAATTATCATATTCTAAGCTACTGTCCAGATGAGACTCAATTACCTCCTCTGAAAAAAATCATTGACTCTAATCGAAAACATCAGAGAGCATGTTTCAAGCAAGTCATTGGAATCAGTGTCAAAAGTATAGGCAAAATTTTGCTTTGTGATCTCCTTATTGAGATTTCCTTCTGGAAATATTAGACCTATATCATATACTGTAAGCTCTGCAACTGAAAGTATTTGACCTAGTGAAGACAGGTGAATGAATGAAAAGGACAAACTTTACCCTCTAAACAATCGTAGATGTGGGACATGGGGAATGAATAGTTCAGGGTTCTCAAATAATTCGAGAACCCTGAATATGTTATTTAATCTATTCATTTTTAAAGGGTAACTATGTAGTGTTTAAAAGTAACATAATTAGTATCTTGTAACAAATTTCTATCACTGAATCAAGCACTCCTGGGCCATTCTAGAATTGTCCTTGTGTTAGAAATTGTCCATATTTCTTTATAATTATAAGTACCTGTTATACTCATTAAACCTTACCAGATATTATGTGTATTTTAAAAGTTATAATATACAGTGTTTTATTCTTTTTATTTTTTTATTTTTTGTTTTTATTTCCATTACTCTAGGAGGTGGATCAAAAAAGATCTTGCTGTGATTTATGTCAAAGAGTGTTCTTCCTATGTTTTCCTCTAAGAGTTTCACAGTGTCAGGTCTTAAATTTAGGTCTCTAATCCATTTTGAGTTGATTTTTGTGTATGGTGTTAGGGAATGTTCTAATTTCATTCTTTTACCTTTAGCTGTCCAGTTTTCCCAGAACCACTTATTGAAGAGGCTGTCTTTTCTCCACTGTATATCCTTGCCTCCTTTGTCATAGATTAGTTGTCATAGATTAGTGCATGGGTTTATCTCTGGGCTTTCTATCCTGTTCCATTGATCTGTGTTTCCATTTTTGTGCCAGTACCATATTGTCTTCATTACTGTAGCTTTGTAGTATAGTCTGAAGTCAAGGAGCCTGATTCCTCCAGCTCTGTTATTTTCCCTAAAGACAGCTTTAGCTATTTGGGGTCTTTTGTATCTCCATACAAATTTTAAGATTTTTTGTTTCTAGTTCTGTAAAAAATGCCATTCGTAAATTGATAGGGATTGCATTGAATGTGTAGATTGCTTTGGGTAGTATAGTCATTTTCACAATGTTGATTCTTCCAATCCAAGAACATAGTATATCTCTCCATCTATTTGTGTCATCTTTAATTTCTTTCATCAGTGTCTTATAGTTTTCTGCATACAGGTCTTTTGTCTCCCTAGGTAGGTTTATTCCTAGGTATTTTATTCTTTTTGTTGCAGTAATAAATGGGAGTGTTTCCTTAATTCCTCTTTCAGATTTTTCATCATTAGTGTATAGGAATGCAAGAGATTTCTGAGCATTAATTTTGTATCCTGCTACTTTACCAAATTCATTGATTAGCTCTAGTAGTTTTCTGGTGGCATCTTTAGGATTCTCTATGTATAGGATCATGTCACCTGCAAACAGTGACAGTTTTACTTCTTCTTTTCCAATTTGTATTCCTTTTATTTCTTTTCTTCTCTGATTGCTGTGGCTAGGACTTCCAACACTGTGTTGAATAATAGTGGTGAGAGTGGACATCCTTGTCTTGTTCCTGATCTTAGTGGAAATGCTTTCAGTTTTTCACCATTGAGAATGATGTTTGCTGTGGGTTTGTCATATATGGCCTTTATTATGTTGAGGTAGGTTCCCTCTATGCCCACTTTCTGGAGAGTTTTTATCATAAATGGGTGTTGAATTTTGTCTAAAGCTTTTCTGCATCTATTGAGATGATCATATGTTTTTTCTTCTTCAATTTGTTAATATGGTGTATCACATTGATTGACTTCCATATATTGAAGAATCCTTGCATCCCTGGGATAAATCCCACTTGATCGTGGTGTATGACCCTTTTAATGTACTGTTGGACTCTGTTTGCTAGTATTTTACTGAGGATTTTTGTATCTATATTCATCAGTGATATTGGTCTGTAATTTTCTTTTTTTGTAGTATCTTTGTCTGGTTTTGGTATCAGGATAATGGTGGCCTCAAAGTATGAGTTTGGCAGTGTTCTTTCTTCTGCAATTTTTTGGAAGAGTTTGAGAAGGATGGATGTTAGCTCTTCTCTAAATGTTTGATAGAATCCACCTGTGAAGCCATCTGGTCCTGGACTTTTGTTTGTTGGAAGATTTTTAATCACAGTTTCAATTCCCTTACTTGTGATTCGTCTGTTCATGTTTTCTATTTCTTCCTGGTTCAGTATTGGAAGTTTATACCTTTCTAAGAATGTGTCCATTTCTTCCAGGTTGTCCACTTTATTGGCATAGAGTTGCTTGTAGTAGTGTCTTAGGATGCTTTGTATTTCTGCGGTGTCTGTTGTAACTATTCCTTTTTCATTTCTAATTTTATTGATTTGATTCCTCTCCCTATTTAGGTACGCGGGCCTCTCACTGTTGTGGCCTCTCCCGTTGCGGAACACAGGCTCTGGACACGCAGGCTTAGTGGCCATGGCTCAGGGGCCTAGCTGCTTCATGGTATGTAGGATCTTCCCAGACTGGGGCATGAAACCGTGTCCCCTGCATCGGCAGGCGGACTTTCAACCATTGCGCCACCAGGGAAGCCCTTGGGTTTGTTTTTGTAGGTCCTTTTCTTCTCTTGTGTTTCCCACTTAGAGAAGTTCCTTTAGCATTTGTTTTAGAGCTGGTTTGGTGGTGATGAATTCTCTTAGCTTTTGCTTGTCTGTAAAACTTTTGATTTCTCCATTGAATCTGAATGAAGTCCTTGCCAGGTAGAGTAATCTTGGTTGTAGGTTCCTCCCTTTCATCACTTTAATATGTCATGCCACTCCCTTCTGGCTTGTAGAGTTTCTGCTGAGAAATCAGCTGTTAACCTTATGGGAGTTCCCTTGTATGTTATTTATCATTTTTCCCTTGCTGCTTTCAAGAATTTTTCTTTAATTAATTTAATTAATTTTTGCCAATTTGATTACTATTTGCCTTGGTGTGTTTCTCCTTGGGTTTATCCTGTATGGGACTCTCAGTGCTTCCTGGACTTGGGTGGCTATCTCCTTTTCCATGTTAGGAAAGTTTTAGACTATAATCTCTTCAAATATTTTCTCTGCTCCTTTCTCTCTCTCTTCTCCTTCTGGGATCCCTATAATGCGAATGTGGTTGTGTTTACGGTTGTCCCAGAGGTTTCTTATGCTGCCTTCATTTCTTTTCATTCTTTTTTCTTTATTCTGGTCTGCAGCAGTGAATTCCACCATTTTGTCTTCCAGGTCACTTATCTGTTCTTCTGCCTCAGTTATTCTGCTATTGATTCCTTCTAGTGTATTTTTCATTTCAGTTTTATTGTTCATCTCTGTTTGTTTGTTCTTGAATTCTTCTAGGTCTTTTTAAAATATTTCTTGCATCTTCTTGATCTTTGCCTCCATTCTTTTTCCGAGCTCCTGGATCATCTTCACTATCATTATTCTGAATTCTTTTTGTTGAATGTTGCCTATCTCCACTTCATTTCGTTTTTTTTTCTGGGGTTTTATCTTGTTCCTTCATCCAATACATAGCCTTCTGCCTTTTCATCTTATATATTTTGTGAATGTGGTTTTTGTTCCACAGGCTGCAGGATTGTGGTTCTTCTTGCTTCTGCTCTATACAGTGTTTTAAAGAACAAAGAAAGTTAAATAGCACAATACCATGAAAGAAGGAATATCACAAGCTCAATAAACACTGAAGAGGTGACACTTGAATTGAATTTTCAAATGGGCAATATTTATAAATGGAGCAGGGAGAGTATTCCTGTTGAGGGGATTGGGTGCATAAAAGGTAAAATGAATATTGATCTTTCAAGATTTCAGCACTCTGTGGTTTAAGTGGCCGGTTTTAAGAATCATAGGCAATAATTTTACTTTAAGAAAAGATAGAGAGCTATTTAGTAATATATTCACAGTCATATATCTAAAATGACTGATTTTAAGTATTGTCTGTCTTCCCTATGGATGCAGGGATGTTTGCATATTTGATATTTTAAAAAGTACATATGCCAGAATTATAATAGATATTTTAGATAGGGCAAAACTTAGAGGCTAGGACAAAAGTTAGCTACAGCAGTAATTAAGGTCTGAATTTGAGTGGTTCTTAAAACTCTTAAAAGCACTTTAACTGTTTATTCAGTTACTCATAAAATTGACTTTGCTAAAAATGATACCTAAACTCAATATGTCATAAACAAATTAGAACATGGTGTACTCTTAAAATAGGCCCTTTCTTTCTATCATTTTTATTTGAAAAGGCAAAGTTTTACTTACTTTTGGGTAATTGACATATATTTATTTTAAGAAGTTACACATTCTTAAAATAGCATTGGATTAAATACAGATACAATAAATATATTAATTAAATTAGCTATTCAGACTTTTGTATGATATTCCAGATTTTGCAGCTAGAAAGCCTCAAATATAATATTTTTCAAAATTGTCAAATCAAAATCAGGTTTAGAAAAAATTGGTTTAATATATACTTTAAAAATAAAGTAGGGCTTCCCTGGTGGCGCAGTGGTTGAGAGTCTGCCTGCCGATGCAGGGGACATGGGTTCATGCCCTGGTCCAGGAAGATCCCACATGCCACGGAGCAGCTGGGCCTGTGAGCCATGGCCACTGGGCCTGCGCGTCCAGAGCCTGTGCTCTGCAACAGGAGGGGCCCCAACAGTGAGAGGCCCACGTACCACAAAAAAATAAATAAATAAATAAGTAAAATCTCCAACCCACTCCATGCTGTAATTCATTGTTTAAAGGGTGCTCACTTTAATGAAGACAAATCTGGGCTTGAGTCCCTACCATGTACTCATTAGCTACATGACATCATTATTTAGTCTCTTTAAGCCTCTAAGCCTCTTTTTTCTTTCTTTCTTTCTTCCTTATTTTTTTTTTTAATAGGGATGATAACCATATTTCCATCTTTGGAAACATTCAGAGGATTAAGGGAGACGATGTAAATGAAATTATATAACATAATGTTCTTATAGGTAGTAAACGATTAAAAAACATATTTTTGTGATTTCTCACAGACACTGGGTAATGGAGGAAATATGTAAGAATTCTAAATTTTTAAATAAATAAATGGATAAGTTAAAAAAATTTAATCTAACACAAAATAATCATAAATAATGTCTCAGTAACTCTGGGATTTGGGAATGCTATTATTGAACCTCTTACAAAACCACCGAAGAGGACTTACCTGATGGTGCAGTCATTAAGAATCTGCCTGCCAATGCAAGGGACACAGGTTCGAACCCTGGTCTGGGAATATCCCACATGCCACGGAGCAACTAAGCCCATGCACCACAACTACTGAGCCTGCGCTCTAGAGCCCGAGAGCCACAACTACTGAACCTGCACACCACAACTACTGAAACCCGCGTGCTCTAGAGCTCGCGTGCCTAAGAGCCTGTGCTCTGCAACAAGAGAATCCACACAATGAGAAGCCCACACACCGCAACTCACTGCAACTAGAAAAAGCCCACACACAGCAACAAAGACCCAACACAGCCAAAAATAAATTAATTAATTTAAAAAAATGCTATGGAAGGTGGGAACCTTGGAAATAATGCAATCTGATACCTACATTTTACACTTGGAATATGAGAGTAAGAGCAAGGTTACTTGGTTGGACCAGTACAAGTAATTTGAATGTTTAGTGTTCTGTAACAACCACTGTTTAAAAATACTGGACTGCTGTAATAATATTAAAAAATGCTACGGAAGGTGGGAACCTTGGAAATAATGCAATCTGATACCTACATTTTACACTTGGAATATGAGAGTAAGAGCAAGGTTACTTGGTTGGACCAGTACAAGTAATTTGAATGTTTAGTGTTCTGTAACAACCACTGTTTAAAAATACTGGACTGCTGTAATAATTTGACCAAGTCAAATATTTAAAAATCACCACATTTGAAAATGGCTAACTGAATAGTTGAAGATTGCCAGAATTTTATAATATATTGCATTTATGTATATGTGTTCCATTAAAGAATTTTGACCATTTGGTATAAAGGATATATTTGACCATTTAGTATAAAGGGTATATTTGAGATAAATCATATTTACTATAACAGGGGTCATTATTATATAATTTGTATACTCTACATAAAATTTTGGCCCTAGAACTTAGTAATAAGGCACTAAATTATGGAATTATATATTATGTTATATAGAACCTAGAAATTCTAGGACATATTAATGTCCATATAACTATAAAACTTTTTTTTAAAGTAAAGGTGATATTTTAAATATCAAATTAAATATTGATATTTAATTGGGGGGTTACTCTTCATTGATATCAAATTAAGTAGGGCTTAAAAGTTTTAAATCTTTCTATAAATAATCTTGTAAATAAACAAATATGCTATGTCAAGAGGCAAAGATTACAAAGGAAAATATGAACTAAATTTTTGGTTCATATTGATCTTCAACCCCAGATTTTTAAATTTGCACTTGATTAGAAAGATGAGAAAGATTATGTCTGGTATCAAATATATTAAAACATTAGATATAAAGTAATAACTTTTGATAAAAACATTCTGGTATTTATTTCAGGATTTTAGTAAAGAAAGAATAATGTGTATCTTGTTTAAATTCATAATTTATTGTCATCAAATTTCATGCAACATTTCTCTGTTTGAATGTAGCTTAGAGTGAACATTAAGATATGATTGGGGGTGGCTGTGTTTAACATTTAGATTTAGAAACATCACAGATCTGTAGGAAGTTGATTACTATTCTAATCTGTCAATGCTATTGTCTGAGGTAAATGTTGGAGATAATTACAATGAAATTTCTGGAACATTTCTGATATACCAAGTAAAATTAAAATTCTTTCACCTAAACATTGTTTGTTGTTACCCCATTCTGAACCACATAAAAATGTCTAAATATTTTTTAAATATATAATTCAAGTTATAAACCAATATCATCATGTTTCTCAATTCAGACCTGTCAGAGGCAAAACCAGGAAGGTACAGAAGTCCTGACTTAGATCTCTCTTCTATATGGGCTTTTACTGCTTGGTGCTCTACAACATAGGACAGGTCAACAGGCATAATATGCTTAATAATATCAAGTGAATTTCATAGAGCTCTTTTTAGTGGTAAAAGTGAGTTTGTATTGAAAAGTGATAAAAGGTTTCAGTATCTATAAGAACTTGGTATCACTTGCAAAAATATACAAGACACAGAAAATGTAAGGAAGAATAGAGTTTTGCACCTGAGAATATATTTAAAGGTCATCTTTAAAGTTGTTTTGTTTTTTAATATTCTTATAATTGTAAATAACAATTAAAACTTTGCAATACTAATACTACTGTGTCACAAATAGTATTTATGTTCTGTCATAGAGACAAAACTTTGACACAGAAAAGACTGGGTGGGGGGCAAGCTATATAATTGATTCTCCCAATTGGGACAATTTTTAGAGTGGAAGGGTAGCTTTAAATAACAATGCCAGGACAATAGGAGTATGATGAGCTGTCCTAGAAAAAAATGTATTCCAATTTTTTTAATAGATGTCTCAAGAGTTCATAGGAATTTACATGATTTATCTCCATTATGTAACACATTAGTGGCAGAGCTAAAAGTAAAACCCCGGTTTTCTGACCCACAGTTGAGTTTCTGTAAAGTCATAGTAGCCACAGTGAATTGATGGGAATTCAAACATGTCATATCAAAGAATTTTCAAAATATATTTATCTACTTAAAAAATTCATTATTATCAAGATTAAGGTATTTTTTCCATTAACATCATGAAAGAAAGTACAGAGTGTCCTTTTTTTGTAAGGTCCTTAAATGCACAAATTTCAGTTACCATGGTTTAGTTAAGTAATACCAGTCCTTTAGCAACAAGGTTCAAATTTCCATTACCTCAGTGTAATAACTCTTAGTAAATGCATAAAGCACACATTTCTGTGCTAGCTCTTCAGTACACAAATTATAACAGACCCATATCATGATCAGTGACCCATTATATCACTTTATTCAAAGTTGTCAGTGATTGGTCACTGTGCAGCTCTTATTTAGTTTGTATACAGAGAGCAAAATATGTATTTGTATTGCCTCCTTTTCTTCCAGTAATAAACCCACTTGACATTTTACAAAAATTAATAATCAGAAGTGGGAATAGGCCAATAAAAATGAAAGAGCAGGGCGCATGGTTGAGAGTCTGCCTGCCGATGGTGGCGCATGGTTGAGAGTCTGCCTGCCGATGCAGGGGACATGGGTTCATGCCCCAGTCCGGGAAGATCCCACATGCTGTGGAGCGGCTGGGCCCGTGAGCCATGGCCGCTGGGCCTGCGCGTCTGGAGGCTGTGCTCCGCAACGGGAGAGGCCACAGCAGTGAGAGGCCCGCGTACCGCAAAAAGAGAGAGAGAGAAAAAAAAAAAGAAAGACCAACAAAGAAACAAAATAGCACTGGAAGTGAAATTTGTAAATGGAGTTATAGAAGAAATAGTCAACTATGGGAATGTTGACACTGACACTATTAGAAAGACTAGATACGGCAGCCACCAGAATTTAATGAAGGTGAAATTGTCAGCATAGATGAGGAAAGTGATCTTGATGAAATGATGATGATGTCCCAGAGGAAGTGACACCAGCAAAAAAATTCACATTAAAGAACATTTGGAGATATTTTATGGCATTGAAAATCTAAAGAATATAATGTTGGAGCTGATTCAAACTTATGAAAGAATAAGACAATTTGACAAGTCATAGAAAGGTAAATGCTCCTCAAACTATTCTTGATAGGGTTTTACAAAGAAAACACTTTAATTCTCAATGTTTCTAATGTTTTGAATTATAGTGCACAAAATAAATATCAGGTTTTTTTCATTTCCCTATGCATTTATAACTGACATTAATAGAGATTTTAAATTTAACAAAAATTTGTAAAGATCATGGAACGATCCTGGTTTTTCCCATTGGTTATTAAATTCTCTTTATGTGCTTTCAGTTTGCACATTTATATTACGATCTCACAATACCATGCCAAATGAGGACTGCTTGTAATATACATGTATAATATACATGTAATATACAACATGTTTAACCAGATATTTTTTCTCTTTAAGTTATGGCTTGTTTCTATCACATTGACAATTTTTGTAACCTCTTAATTTTGATATAATTTTGGATTTACAAAAAGCTGCAATCGTAAAAGTAACTCCCAAATACCCCTTACCCACAGTCAGCAATTATGTACATTTTACTTCATCATTCTTTCTCTTGCTTGTCTCCCTCCCTCTGTCTCCCTCCTTTTCCTCCTCCTTTATCTTTCTTGATCTTGCCTCTTTGAACTTTATAGGCTAGTTTGTTTCATAGAATGTCCCTTGATTTGGGTTGGTCTGATGTTTCCTCACACTTATATCAGTGTATGTGTATATTTTGGCAGGAACACCATGAAAGTGAGGTTGTGTTCTTTCTAGTGAATTTTGTAGTTTTATCTATTACTGGTGATATCAACTTCAGTTACTTGATTGAAGTTCCATCTGCTAGGTTTTTCTATGTTAAAATCACTATTTTTGGCTTATAATTTATGTTTGCAGGAAGGTATTTAAAGATTTATAAAACCCTATTTGTTATGAAAGGTTAACCCACTAGCTTTAGCATCCATAATGATACAGATTGGGGGTTTTAATTACAGGTAAGACTAAGGGATAAAGGTGGTTGGAATATAAATTGGTATCCTCTTTCTTTGGACTAATCTGATAGCAAGTACCAGAAGTTTAAAAACTTAAATATTTAGTAATTCCTTTTGTGGAAACTTGTCCTAAAGAAATAATCATTGATCTATTTTTCTCAGTTGTACTTAAAATTGAGAAATTTAAAAAATAATCTAAGTAACATATAGGCAAGAATTATTAAATACAGTATAATGGAATATGACAGCTATCTAAAATTACATATTTGAAAAATATTTATCATTAACTATTATTCTTTAAATGGGAATTTATCCATTCTTAATGCAGATATTTTAAAGCAAGGAAAAAGTTTATTTTTATTTCTCAGTTTAGTGACTTAGCATTGTTTTATGGTCAAATATCATCATATTTGTATATTTTACAGGGATTTTCATAAAATGTTCTGTCTTTTAACTGTCTGAAATTCTCATTTCTATTACAAAAATTTGTACTTCTATCTTTTACTGAATGTCTTTTCATCCTTGACAATCTCTATGATATTCTCTGAATTTGTTGCTTTTTTTTTTTTACATTGTCATGACTTTGCATATGCTCACAACTCCTACTTCTCCTAAGTTCCATTCAAAAGCAACCTCTCCTGGGAAGCCCTTATTTGACTGCCTTTGCTTTACTTCATTGTTTCATATCCTTATGATCCTTATATGCACACATTTATACAACAATCTCCAAATAACTGCATTGCAATTATTTGCATGCTTATTCCTAAGTATACTGGTACTCTCCAAACAAATACAGTTTACTTTCTTTTTATCTCCAGCAAATTGCATATAACTTGATTTATACACCATCCATTTTTTAAAATGCTGGGAATATTAAATAATTGGCAAAATTATAATGAAAATTCTTTACAAAGTTTACTCTTTGACCTCACCAAAACTTATAGAGCAGCTATTTTCAAAAATAAATATGATTTAATTCTACTACTGATTGTTAATGTAATAGATTCAGGAAGGTTTCAGGAAGTTATTTATTTTTTATTCTGAATCTATGCTAGATTTATACTGAACTGTTAGATTCTTTCCTGAACCAGAATCTGTCCAGTTCAATAAAAATGTATTAATTGTTTACAATATGCCTTGGAAAATGCTAGAGATGGGGTGATGAAAGAGGAAAATTTCCCTAACTTTAATAACATAACAAATATCCCAGGATTATTTGTCCTCCAAGGTAATGCATAGCTATTAATAGGTAGAAAGGAAATGAGGATAATGAAAGAGAGAAAAGAGATTAAGGTAAGAGGTAATTATCATAATTCTAGAGCTCTGTAATTTTGCCAAGCAAAAATACATCACCTAACCAAGAGATATTTTTATTTTGTATCCTGTTACTCATATCATCTCCTTGGAAGACAGGCAGAATAAGAATATCTATCTTGTCCCTGGAGCCCAAGCAGGAGCCATAATAACCTTGAATAGTGCAAGGTATCCCTGAGTCGCTAAGAAAAAGTACATGAAAAAGGGTTCCCAATAGTTTAATCAGATTTTAAAGAAGGCTTTAATTGTCAAGTTTAAAGAAAATAGGTTATTAGAGATATTATGTAAATTTAATTTTAATATATTTATTGCCTAACTGTGCATTTCATATTTGTTTCAAGAGAATACCATACTCAAAAATACGTAAATAACAATCACTAAGTTAACCACATACATTGGGGTAACTGGAATCAGAAACATGATGTTTAGGTCTACTATGGAAAACTGTGTTTTCATTTTGCCTTTTCTCAGAAAGTAGTATGTCCTTCAGTAAGTGAAAAAATTCAGTTTTGTATTAGAATAAGAAAAGAGAAATAAGATTGTATCATGAGCATTTTATAGTGAATAATGGCATAATTTTTCTTGTAAATATTTTTGAAAGATTTTTGTTTTAAAAATACATGCATGAGAGTTCTCAGCTTTTGAAGATAACATTAGGGGAGATTTTTCTTTATTGTTGTTGTTGTTTTTCATTATAAAGTGTGGAGGTGGTTGGAAAGGCTAACTTAGGACAGGACATCCTGGTGCTCCAATCAGGTTCCTTCCTGCAGCAGCCAGTCGCTTTCTGTAGGTAACACAGCCTTTTGAAACCCTGTTATCTGACCTCACAGGCCATATTTCTCTATGACTTAAAATAGGAGGTACTTTATGAAATGACTGTAAAATGGTTGACCTCCTTCCCTTATGCCACTGTTACCTCCTGGAATCCTTCTATTGAGCTTAAGAGGTCAGACATAGAAATGGATCTAAAATATTTGAAACCTCCTTGAATCCATTGTTCAGTAGTTTCCATTTTTTTTAAAGCAACAAAACTCTTTTAAAAATTTAGTAGGAAGTCAGATTTATAAAAGTGTTAAAAATGGAGCAGTTCTATTTGAAGAAGAGATGGAATTTTTATCTTGCCTCTCAGAACCTTCCCATATAGCAGTTTCTCAGGCACTTTCTCAGCATCTTCTTGTATCCATCATGAACCGTTTGAAAGCCACTGGAAAACTTTGGAAATAATAGAACAAGTAGTAGCCAATGGAAGGCAAAAAGGCTACAGGCAGACCTGTTTTCTTTACTGACCCTTAAAAATGTTTGCAATTATGCAGGTGCACATTTGGCTGCACACTGAAGGAATTTGAGTGGCCAATTCCTGACTAAAGCTTCCATTCTTTATTTTCTTTTTTATCACACATTGTCAACTTTCTTTAGTTATAATCTTGTTCTATCATAGCTAAAGCTTTTACCTGATGACAGTATCACTAGAGATTATCCAAAGTGTATTTTTGGTAAATGTGCTTTAATTTTTAAAGAGATTGTGTTCCTATTCCCAGGTTAAAACTTACTAACAGTTGACCAAGGGAAGGTTGGTTAACATCTCTTTTCCTCAGTTTTCCCATGTGTAAAATAGGAATTCTAAGAATTTACTGACTTGAAACATGCAAAATTGATCAAGCTTGGCACTTGGCCCATACTTGTTCTCAATAATATGAATCTTGCCCTAACCTTTGCAGATAGAAAACTGCCCTTATGACACAGTTGTCTATTGACTTGTTACAAAGAAAGGTATGTACAACCTTAAATATTTTTCCTTGTTTTTTTTTATTTTTTGTTTTTGGTGGAGTTTTGTTTTTATTTTTTATTTATTTATTTTTTTTGTAGAAGGGTTTCTTGGGTTTAATAGAAGGAGCTCAAGTCTCATCTACCTTATAAAATGAAATAAGATGCTTAAATTATACCTTATCTCCTACACTGACAGTGACAGGTTAAATTAACCTCCTTAATACACACAGATCCAGTAAGTAATCTATATGTAAGCTTTAGAATGAGAAGTCTGAGGCCATTTGCTATTCTTTTCTGCCATAGTTTCTTATAGGAGAGTGATAATTATTAAAATAAAAGTGATACATTCTGCTTCCAGCAATGACATAGTAACTGTATCCAGACTTGCCCTTCATTAAAAATACCTACAAATATGGACAAAATACATGAAAACTGTTTTCAGGCATTGAACAAGAAGCAGCACAGACTGTGAACTGTAAAGGAAGGAAAGTACAAAAGTTAAACAAAAGCTGAGATGACTGAGAGAAGGCTTGTATGACAGGAAAAACTTCTTTAACATTAAGTGGAATGATACCAGAAGGGAACTCTTTCTACAGAAATGGTCAAAATTGGAATAAATACCTTTTCTCCCCATTAAATTTTATTAAAGGAAACTGATGACTTAAAGCCAAACAAAAATATTAATAACACTATTATTACATATATAAATGTAAAATATCTGAAAACAATAACACAAAGGCCAGAAAAACAAGTGGAATATTACTTGGAAATTTTTAAATTTTTATGTGGTAAGATTATATCTTGTAATTCCTAGAGGAGCCACTAAAAATATAATAATAAAAAGAGATACAGCTAAAAAGCTGGTAGATAAATTAAAATGGAATACTAAAACTATTTGATTCAACTAAAGGAAGACTGGAAATGAAAAACAAGAACAACAAAATGGGACAAATTGTTGACTAATACAGGATAGACTTAAACCCATATCAATAATTATACTAAATATAAATAGGCTAAATACTCCAAATGAAAGGCAGAGAGTATTAGACTGGATGAAAAGTAAGACCCAAATATATTCTTTCTATGATAAACTTTAAATATATAAACAGATTTTTGAATGCCGATTTAGTGATTTTAATATCAAAGTAGACTACAAGAAAAGCAGTATCACCAGAGATAGAGACATTCCCTGATGACAAAAGAGTTAGTTAATCATGAAAAGATCACAATTGTAAATGTGTATATGCTCCAAATAATAGAACTTCACTTTTTAATGAAGCTGAAACTGATAGAACTAATGAAAATAGTAGACAAAGTAGATGAATTTCCACTCCTCTCTTCATAATTAATAGAATAATTAAACCAAAAAAAACCCAGTAAAAATATAGAATATGTGAATAACATTGTCAACAACCTTGATTCTACTTAATACACCCCACAATTCCATATCATACATTATTTTCAAGTTCAAATGGAATGCTTACCAAAATAAACCATATGCTGGGTAATAAAATATGATTCAGTAAATTTTAGAAGACTGAAGTCTTACAGAGTACATTTTCTAATGTAAACAGAAATCAATTATAAATCAATAACAATAAAATAGCTTATAGACTAGTTACCACCTGTCACCACACAAAGACATTACATTATTTTTGACTATATTCCCTGCACTGTACATTTCATATCCATGACTCATTTATTTTATAACTGGAAGTTTGTTCCTCTTAATCTCCCTCACCTATTTTAATATTTGGAAAATAAGCTATGTATTTCTAAATAATCCATGGGTCAAGAAGAAATCACAAGTAAAATTAGAAAATATTTTAAATTTACTGTTAATGGTTATATATCATGTAAAAAATTATAGTCAGTTAAATCTGTATTCAGAGAGGAATTCAGAGCTTTAAATAGTAATATTAGAAAATTAGAAATGTTTAAAATCTGTTTCTACCTGAAGAGCAAATTAAACATAATGAATTAGAAGGAAAGAAATAAGAGTTATAAGCAGAAATCAATAAGATAAAGATATAATAATATTAGCAACTCCAAAAGTTGATTGTTTTAAAATCATAATAAAATAATAATAAACCTGACTACAGAAAAATAAAAAGGAGTCACCAGTTATCAATATGAGGAATAAAAGAAAGGCTATTAATATAAAACCTCCATATAGTAAAAAAAAAAAAAAAATGGAGTACTATGAATAACTTTGTCAATAAACTTGATGAATTTTTTGGAAAAACATGATGAATCAAGGGTGACCAAGTAAATGGAAAATAGGAATAGCTCTGTATCTACTAAAGAAATTGAATTGGTAATTAAAATCTTACCAGAAAGAAAACTGTAGGCCCGGGTGATTATATTAGTGAATTCTAGCAGACATTTAAATAAGAAATTATACCAATCATGGGTAAACTAGTTCAAAAATTAGACAGAAGACCTCCACCCCAACTCAATTTATGATGCCAACATATCCTGACAGCAAAACTCGGCAAAGACATTACAGAAAAGTACAATTATAAATCAGTATCCCTCATGACCTTAGATGTAGAACTTTTAACAAAATATTAACATATCAAATCCAGCAGTATATAAAAAGATAATACATAATAGTGAAGTAGAGTTTATCCCAGAAAGGCAAAGCTTTACTAGTTGAAAAGTAATCAGTGTAGCTCATCAAATTTACAGAATAAATTAGAAAAACAAACAAACGTATGGTTATCTCAACAAATGCAGGAAAACCATTTGACAAAACTCAACAACGATATATATGTTAAAAACACCAAGAAAACCAGGAATAAAGGAACCTTTCTTATTCTATTAAAGACAACCTCTGGAATACCTAGAGATAACATTATACTTAATGGTAAAATATTGAATGATTCCCCACCCAAGATCAGAGATAAGCAAAGATGTTTGCTTTTGCCATTTCTATTCAATATCATGTTGAAAATTTCATCTGGTAAAATAAGGCAATAAAAGTTAATTAAAGGCAAAAAAAAGTTTAAAAAGTAAAATCATTCTTTATTTTTAGATAACTAAGTAGTATATACATAAAATCAAAAGGTATCTAAAAACTGCTTTAATAAGTGAATTTATAACGGTCATAGAATACAAGGTTAACATGCAGAATCAATTGCCTTTCTAAGTAGTACTAGGAACAAACTTTGGAAAATAAAATTTTTTTAATTACTTTACATAGCATCAAAATAAAACATAAAATACTTAGTTGACTTTATATGGAAAAGCAAGGGGACAAGAGTATACACAACAATCTCAAACAAATAAAGGTAAAGTTTGAAAATACACACTACCTGATTCCTGATTTCATGAATTTTTTTTTCTTTTTTTTTTTTTTTGCGGTATGCGGGCCTCTCACTGCTGTGGCCTCTCCCGTTGTGGAGCACAGGCTCCGGACGTGCAGGCTCAGCGGCCGTGGCTCACGGGCCCAGCCGCTCCACGGCATGTGGGATCCTCCCAGAGCGGGGCACAAACCCGCGTCCCCTGCATTGGCAGGTGGACTTCCAACCACTGCGCCACCAGGGAGGCCCCATGATTTTTTATAAAAGCTACATTATTCAAATCTTGTTAGTTTGAGTTTAAGAATATATAAATTGACCATGGAACAGGACAGGGACAGAAAATTACCCACATATATTTGAAACATTAATTTTCAACAAAAGCATCAATAGCAATTAAGTAAAAATCGTCTTTTCAACAAATGGTCCTGGAACAACTATATTAAAAAATTATCTTGACTCCTACCTTGCATGGTACAAAAAAGACGTTTGAGATAGATTACAAACATAAACTTCAAGCTGAAACTAGGAAGTATAGAGAATAAAACAAAGGAGACTACCTCCACAGCCTTGGATTAAGCAATTTATTTATATATTTCACAAAAAAAACAAATACAAAGAAAAAGAAGAGATTCACTATGCTTCATCAAAATTATTAAAACTTCTGGTTATCAAAAGACATTTAAAACAAAATAAAAAGTCAAATAGCACACTGAGAAAGTATTTTCAATCTATATACATATCTTACAAAGAACTTATATATTGAAACTCTAAAGAATATCAATACATCAATAATAAAATAATACATTAAGAAAAATACTAAGAAGGAAATACCACTATATATCCATAAAAATGGCTAAATATTAAAAACAAAGAACATCAAATGTTGATGATAATATGGAGCAACTAGAACTCTTATATATCTCTGTGCTTTGGTAGTATAAAATTGTGTATTCACTTTGGAAAACTTTGGCAGTTTTTTATAAGTTTAAATATGTATATGCCCAGGAACTCTAGTCTTATTTACTATATTTACTCACTTATTATCAAGAGAAATGGAAACGTATATCCATGAAAAGACCTGTATAAAATGAATATGGCAATTGATATGTAAAAACTGAAGCAATCGTTTATAAACATAGGTGAATGAATAAATGTTCATATATTCATACAATGGAATACTTCTTAGCCATTAAATATAGAACTACTGATATATGCAACATAATAGGTAAATCTTAAAAACAGTATGTTGAGCAAAGTAATTCAGATAAAAAAAAGTGCATACTGTATGATTCTACTTATATGAAGCTCCAGAACAGGCAATCCATGGTAATAAAAATTAGAACAGTGCTTGTTTATAGGGGGTGGGGATTGATTTTAATGGAATTTGGAAAATGTTCTATGTCTTCATTTAGGTGACGATTACCTAAGTGCATTCATAGGTCAAAGTTCATCAAATTGTACAATGAAAATTATGTATTATACTATGTAAATATTTTACTTCAGTTGAGAAAGGATAAAGTCAAGAAAGATCATATATTACTTATCAATCTAAAAAGTAGTGATTGGAATCTTTTTTTGAGGTTCTATGTGTAAATACCTTTATTTATATTCTCATCAATTGAATGGACTGCTTAAGTACACTGTTTAATTTTCCAGCACTCAGAAAAACTTTATTCTCAGTATCACAGCTGGTCAAATTTTACCTATTGATCCAACTAGAACCTCAATGAAATATTTGTAAACCACTCCTCAATTTTTGCTTCAATTCTTGTCTTCAGTACTTATCTGAAAGCAAAAATTTCATAAGGAATCCTCACATCAGGGCTCAGATAATACAAATTCTGAAAAACATTGGTTACATATTATATGCCAGATTAAAGGTTAGTTTGCCTTTCTAAAATATATTTACCATTCTTATTTCACATCTTTATTGTTTTCCTCCAGTTTTGAAAATGATGAAATATTCTTTATATTTAGAAGATTGGAGAGAATAATCTTCACCCAGATTTAACAAATATAGAACTTTTATATTTGCCATATCTGTTGAAATATTTTTTCCAAATAAAATGTTACAGATACTATTCAAGTTCTCTCTGTGTCTTGCCCTAATCCTATTCCCTTTCCTCTCCTCTCAGAAGTTATTATGATCCCACAATTTTTATATCCTTAAAAGATATTTTTCTATGTGCCCTTTTAACAGTATATACTATAATTTGGGGTATTTCACAAATATATGTAAATTCACTTATTCTATATCTTCCACCAATTTTATTTTACATTAAATTATTATATTTTTCACTTTTTTTTTTTTTTTTTTTTAAACAATTACTCTTCCGCCATCTTCAAGGTCCCCCCCTATATTTTTCACTTTAAAATGAGAAAGTGAAACTCACTCATAGGAAAACCAAATTGCCATTGATTTTCTTTTACCCTGTTCTCCTCCATTTATTCTTTGATTTCATATTTATAGGCATAGGAGGAAAAAAGTAAGGGTTATTGAAAAACTGTTCTGTGCCAGGCATTGTGCTAAGCACTTTGTTTACATTATCTCTTTATATTTTTAATGCTATCAACATCAATAAACATCATTAAGAGTAAAGATTTAAGTTACTGATGGTGTTATAAGTAGCTATAAAAAGTCTCAACTGTAATGTATTTGGGACAGGACAATATTAACATAAAACTACAAATAATGCAAATTAGTATATACAAAATGCTGAACGAATAGTAATAAAGAAAACAACAATAACTCTTAGAGTTATAAATATTTACCAAGGTCATATTCATGGATCCCCCTCATGTTTGCCTTAAATGAAACAATAAACAGTTTTCAACCTGTCTCATATTCCTTAAAGTTTTCTGCAGATCCTTCCAAATTTCTGTTGAACAAAATATTTTTCCTCCTTAGAATTTATCACACTTTTCAAGCCTCTATTCAACTACCTTGCTTCTTAGGCCCAGTAGAAGTTTGTTTCACAGAAAACAGAGATCATCTGCGATGAGTCACTTGCTTCTTCTGCTCTATAAAGCATAAAGAGTTCATAGTGTCCCTTCTTGCTCTTTATTTCTAGCTCAGTCATATGACTTGCTTGGACCATTGTGATGCTAAGAGATATGATGTGAACAGAGGTTTGAAATGTGCTTGCATATTTGAGCTTACCTTTTTGTATTCCTGCCTTTTGCCATGAGGCACACTTGCCTTGATTAGCCACTGACCCAAGGAGGCTTAGATAGATAAAGCAGACCTGGATCTGGACCCAGTCTGCATGTTGGAGTTGGTCCTACTTATGCACAGCCTGTATCAGCTGAAGCCCCGCTTATCCATAGACGCAATAGCCAAAAATAAATGCTTACTTTTGCATGCCACTAAAATTTTCAGGTAGTTTGTTAATGCAGTATTATTGTGTCAATAGCCTACTAATGAAGCCCCCCCATTAGGAACATAGTTTTTTCTTGATTCCATCTACATAAAATATACTGATGGTGAGCTAATGCATATCATATACACCCACTGAAATCATTCTTTTGAATGTCAAATAAAGATATCTAAATGATTAGTAATGAAAAACAGATATCTTGTACTCAATCAGTTCAAAATTAACCAATTATTTCTTTTCCCACCATTCTTACAAATCATCTTTTTTACAATTTCCCCTCCCAGTTGATATCATTTCACCTATTGACCAAACCAGAACTATGGGGGACATCACTAATTCATTCCTCTTTCCATTATCAGTCCATCCAATTATTGACTAAGAGTGTTTATTCTATTTCCTAAATATCTCTTTAATCTTCCTCACTTGTCTTCTCTGTTTGATTGTAGACTCTTGTTATATATCTTTGCTCCTCTCTGCCTCCTGGCCCACTCTGTGTGACCCACTATTCCTCTTTATTGCTGCTATAATCTTCTGAAAACCTAAGGTTGATCATGTTATTGTCTCTGCTAACATCTTCAGTGCTAAGACACCATAGTATTGCGAGCTAGTGGTATGTAGGTAGCTAAGACTACCTTTCTGGTTTCATCTTCTGCTATTCCCCCCTTCTTACATTATTTCATCTAACCATCAAGAACTACTTACTCTACGTGGATTTTCTGTACTTCTTTTATGTGTTTAAGCTTTTACATATGCTTTACCTACCACATGCTTCTTAATTATTTGCCTTTTAGTCTGATTAAATATTATTTATTATTCCAACATTAATTTTCCAGCATAATCTTATCAAAATTCCTAGTCTAGAGAGATTTCTCTGTGCCAACCCTCCCTCACTCTTTCATATACAGAGTCAGAATCAGGACCTTTTTATGTATTTCCCTATATAACTTGTAATCTTGTTATTGTCTTCCTTATTCTAATTACTGCATTATATTACACTTGTATTTTTACTTTGATTTAATATCATAACATCCAGAGTTTACTTTTACTCTGATTTCCCTAGTACCTACAACAATGATTGACACATGGTAGGTACCATTAATGAACATAGAAAGGGAAAAAAGAGATTAGTAACAAGAAAAGTTGTCAGATTCTTTTTTTAATTTCTTTAAATTGTAGTTGTTCACATACATTTCACCTTGGGGTTCTCCTTACAATTAAATTGTCAGTATATTGGGGAAAATGTAACTCCTTTTAACAGATTCTGCTATTCTGCTTAAATGTAAAATGTCTAATATTTAGTAAATTTTGCTTCTGAAAATACACAATTGCTGTAATGATATTAAAAATCCAAGGACAGAAAGGGAAATGATAGTTGTGGAGTGTCTGTTATATATCAGATGGCTTTGTAGGAGAGGCACATTTTTGTCTTTACCACCTTAGAGTTCTTTCTGACTGAGCCTGAGAATTAAATGGACATAAGACAGATCAACAGAAGAAAACATAAAAATTTATTTAATACAAGTTTTATGTGACATGGGAGCCTTTATAAGGAATGAAGACCCAAAGAAATGGTAAAACCTACTTGATTTTGTATTAGGTGGAACAAAGAGAGGCAATTGTGGAAAAGTAACTAAACTATGTGGGGAAACTAAAGAAACATAATTATTTTAACAAGGTCTATTTGTGTAGAATTTTCTATGTCTCAATCCCTCATCACTAGTGATAAGAATGTTACTTTCCTTCTAGTATGACGTGGGCATCTTTCACATGGGAATTTCATCTCTTGCTTTAAAGAAAAAGAAGGAAGATCAGAGTGTTTTTCCTCTACTTGCTGTTTTTCAAGTGACTTTAAGTGGAAATTGTTACACCAGAAAGGCATATTTTGGGGTGGCATCCTCTGAACTTCACATGGCATGTGCTAAGTATGAATAATCCTTAAATAATGTAGAATAGTGTGTCAGTCAAAGTTCAGATTTAATATAAATAATGATTCAATATAATAGGAGACTGGAATGGCAAGGTATTACCTAGTAAAAAAAAAAATAAAGGAATTCTAAAAACCATAGGAATATCAGATATAATGAACAATCACTATCCCTAAGGCTAAGATAGAGCATCCAATGAAGACCCTTGACTCCAGGGCTGAGATTAGAGCTTTTTGGTGAGAGTTCTGCTCATTGGATAACAGAAATTTATCTGGTGGCATGATGATGGAACAGGCTGGAAATTTGTCCTTTAAGGTGCTAGGAAAAGCTATTCATGAGGAGGTGTCTTGCTGGAGACACTTCTTTATGAAACTACCTGAGGGGGCGCCATGGAAACTTGCTGGATGCTGCTGGTTGCCATGTACTGAAGGAGCCCAGAGCTGGCACCACAGGAGCTGGCAATTCAGGAGTTACACGTGCTGCAGGAACCAGACTAGAGGCACCACAGAACCAGTAAGCAGGCCCTTTCCTCCTGCAGTATTTTCCTAACGTTCTTTACTGGTAGGTGGCAAAGAAAAATTATTTAAAGGACTTAGTTCCATTTTTCCAGATCAGGCAATTAAGAGTGAATTTGGAGCTGAGAGACAATAAATTGATAACTAACACAGTAGGTATTACCATCTACTTTTTAAAGCTGAGGGCAGTGAGTCTTACAAAGGCTTAGAAAAGCTCTGTGCTCATACATCTTTGGAACTAAGATTGTGGTGGGGAGTAAGGGATATAGGGATATAGGTTGACATAGAGGATATTCATTTTCAGATTTCTGGAATGGTTCCCCAAGTGGGAAATGCAGTGCCTTTAATAGAAAAGATTAATTTGTTTCTCAATAAGGATATCCTTTATATATAGATATCACATTACCCTAAGGTCAAAAGCTGCAAAGTATTTAATATTTCTTTTGATTAATGTATATTGTCAAAGTGTGTAATATTAGCTATTTTAATTAAACATATGCTAATTCATTCAACAAAATCACTGAGTGATGATTACATGACATATATTATTCTAGTGTCTGTGTTTTTATTTTTTACATTATTTGACAAAAGTTGAATTAAAAATATAAATATTAAGGGCTTCCCTGGTGGCTCAGTGGTTGAGAGTCTACCTGCTGTTGCAGGGGACATGGGTTCGTGCCCCGGTCCGGGAAGATCCCACATGCCGTGGAGCGGCTGGGCCCGTGAGCCATGGCCACTGAGCCTGCACGTCCGGAGCCTGTGCTCCGCAACGGGAGAGGCCACAACAGTGAGAGGCCTGCGTACCGCAAAAAAAAAAAAATAATAACTCTCTCTCTCTATATATATATATATAGTGTTTTCAACTTGAACTCCAATTCTAAAACTCAATTTAACTCTCTATATTAAACATCATCATTTTGTTTTCTGAAGGACAAAAAGACGAAACAAAGCAAGCAAAAAAAATCAAAATCCTCTTATTTATCAGGAAGGATCCAGTTTTTAGAAAGTGAGGGTTGAAACTCTTTTGAGATCGTGTGATGGATGCTTGGGGTTTTTCTGTTTTGTTTCTCACGAAGTTTTAGTTTTAACTTTTGGATAATTAATTTTGAGAATGTCAATATGTTCAGACTAAATGAAGTGGGTCTTATCAGAAATACTATAAGAATGCCACAAAATACAATAAATCCCAGAGTACAACAATATTCTAAGTTGTTTTAAAAGTTAAAATCCCGGGGCTTCCCTGGTGGCGCAGTGGTTGAGAGTCCGCCTGCCGATGCAGGGGACATGGGTTTGTGCCCTGGTCCGGGAGGATCCCACATGCTATAGAACGGCTGGGCCCGTGGGCCATGGCCGCTGGGCCTGTACGTCCGGAGCCTGTGCTCCACGGCGGTAGAGGCCACAGCAGCGAGAGGCCCGCGTACCGCAAAAAAAAAAAAAAAAAAAGTTAAAATCCCTATGGCCAGTTTAAATTGTTAACTTAATAAGAAAGGTATTGAAGGGTAAAATAAAATTTTTTCACAGGGAACCTATATATGCTTAATAGATTAGAATTCACACAAACTTCTTTGAAATACTTTTTTTTCCACAAGAAACATAAATATTTTCTGTGATTTATAATGTTTCTAAAGTAAGATTAATATTTTTCTTTAACCATATTTTAGTGTCCTTTCTTGGTGGGGGTATTATTTGTTCAACAGAAAAGAACTGCTGGTTGTACTGGCTCATTTTAAAGTAGGGAGACTAGTAGCAAATGTTCCATTGAGTCAATCTTTTTGTCACTTGTCAAACTGTGAATAAGGTCACTATATAGTTCATCTGATTGATCTAGGAGTATCATTTGAATGAGTCATTTTCAAAAGCAATGAGAAGTCTTCTGCATTTTTCCCTATTCCTGGAACTTGTCAGTCTCTGATCATATCATTTTAGTAAGTAAAACTTTTGAGAGCTGCAGGAATCTACAGTCACCTGAGCCTGTGGCATTTAGTGCAATGTATCATTTATACTAAAATACTTAAAATCCATATAAAAGGCATTGGGAACTATAGCTACTCTGACAGTAGGCTTTTCTAGAAGGTGAATGACTGAAGTGTCAACATTTATAGTAGAAGGTAGCAGCACCTAACACTTAGGATCTTGCGAATTATTCTATCATTGATATAATTGCAAGAATAGGACCTAATTTGTAAAGCTTCACTAGAATCTTAAATGTATCTTTAAAATTGGAGACTATGGTAACTATGCATCAACTTTTAAGAAATGTGGTTTCCTAAGAAGCCATATATTTTACCTATATTGTGAATCTATAATATACATCAGCTATGCTTTTGAACTTTTACATTTTAAAAGCTTTCTCTGTGTCCTTCCTCCCTATTTTCACTGACTTTTTGGAAACTCAGTAAAATATTAAAAATCTTTATTAAGAATGGTCTGCAATATAGAATGTTTTGGTTGTTCAGATATCCGTGTTCTAGGCACCTTTATCACAAACAATTCCATTTCAGTTCTTAAGGTTTAAATTATTTTTGTTTATTCACCTACTTTATAAATTACTAAATTATATAATTAAAATATTTGTAATACTTAATGCATAATCACACTATTATGTTATAGTACCACCTTTGTCAGCAGTTTTCATAAATGTTCTATAACTGTGGAAGTTGTTTAGTGTAGGTGCTTCTATTAATTATATATGTTCCTCAGTATCTGCCCTCAAAATAAATGATCTTATAGCAATTATCTTATAGTCACTATCCACTGCCCAAATTATTCAGAATGTAACCCAAAACCTAGTGTAATTTAAAAAAAAAAATCTATGTAGCCTCTATGGTACACTTAAGCCCATGCACTTAGACTCATACCCTTCATTTAGCGGAAAATCTGTTGTGAGAAATTAATTTATTTTCTCAACTAATAGCAGACTAAGCAAATATAACTATAGGACGAGAGTGAAGAGGTATGGCTTTAGAATCGAAGCATGTTAAAGCTCAGACATATCTTAAAGATTATGGCACCAAAGACCATCACTTTACTGTTAAGGAAATTTAGGCCTACTTTGTCCCAGGGAAACAGGGTTCAAATGGAGACTGCAATTACAAGGCTTATTGAGCAGGGCTGTAGGGAAGAGACCTGGAAGAAGCAAGTTTGAGCAGAGAGAGAAACTGGGCTGAGATGAAATTGTTGACAGAGGTTTAAGCCCGCCCCATGTGGAGCCAGGACTGGGAATCTCCTGCAGAGTTGTCCCAAAGTAAGGCAAGAGGGCAATGCTTTGTACCTTGATCAACCTGTCACTGGAATGGGAAAAGGAGCATATTCTTGGGTGAGAAAACACCCTTCTGCTGAATTCCATTCCCAGAGGTGGGTCTTAGGTATGAGCCATCAGCAGTCAACTCTCCCGGCAGCTGGGAGAATGAATGCATGCCCTTCTGAAGGGACAGGTTTGGGTGGAGCATCCCAGCAGTCATTAATAAGGGAGCCCAGTATGCTACATTTCACCATAGATTTCCTAAGGTGGCTGTCAGTACACAGATGGCAAGGATGACATCTAGAAGGAAGCTCTCTGCACCTACACTGCTTTAGCCCCTGCCTAGCCCTTAGAGAATGGAAGCAACAATGGAGAGGGTTCTGTTTTTCAGAAGTGCCACTGCCAAAGAATAATGAAAGGGGGTGACTGTTAGGCACAAACATTTTCCATGCCCAAAGGAACACGGTAGTTTGACAGTTGAGAATATATTTACCAAAATGCCACAAGTTCCCCAGTTTTGAGATGTTTACTCAGCTGCACTGATGGCCATTTGTTCTTTTGAGGAGACATTAATGACTCTGGATGCTCTAAGGGAGGGAATTCCAACTTTGGCAAATTTTTTTCCCAGAGCTACCCCCAAGTTTTTGTTTTGTTTTGTTTTTTGACAATAATGCTTGAGCTGGAAAACAACTCTGAAGGGACAGAACAAGGAGTCTCAAATAAAATTATTTGTGACCTGACATTTGGAGTGTTTGAGGATTTTTTAAATAATGGAAATGGATATAAGATGCAAGTTGATGCTAATTTTAATTTGCCTTTTATTTCAATCTGCTACCCAAAGGGAATTTTTCGTGATTGAGCCTTTCTAAATAAACAGTACCATGAACATGGTAGCATTTGATAAAACTTATTATTTTTATTGTAGACCATGATAGCATTTTTTTTTTTTTTTTTTGCGGTATGCGGGCCTCTCACTGTTGTGGCCTCTCCCGTTGCGGAGCACAGGCTCTGGACGCGCAGGCTCAGTGGCCATGGCTCACAGGCCTAGCCGCTCCGCGGCACGTGGGATCTTCCCGGATGAGGCACGGACCCATGTCCCCTGCATCGGCAGGCGGACTCTCAACCACTGTGCCACCAGGGAAGCCCCCATGATAGCATTTTATATACATAAGAATATGCCTAGAAATAAGATTCTCTTTTCCTTTCAATTTTGGTTCATTGCAATCTAGAGTTAGCATAAAGAACATAAACAGTCCTGATTCACAGAATTTGTTTTTACTTACTTATTTTTGTTTGTGCTCCATCCCCCAAGTTTTAATGAGCTATCATTGACATAAAACATTGTGTAAGTTTATGGCATGCAATATGATGATTTGATATGCATATGTATTGCAAAATGATGACCACGATTAAGTTAGTAAACACCTCTATCACTTCGTATAATTACAGGCTTCGGGGAGGGTGTTAGGGTGTTTATTTTGGTGGTGAGAACATTTAAGATCTACTCTCTTAGCAACTTTATTTAAAATTGAGGTATAATTGACATATATTAGTCTTAGGTTACAACATAATGATTTAATATTTGTATATATGGCAAATGATCACCACAATAAATCTAGGTAGCATCCATCACCATACATAATTACAGAAATTGTTTTTCTTGTGATAAGGACTTTCAAGATCTATCTCTTAGTAACTTTCAAATATGCAATGCAGTATTATTAACTACAATCACCATGTTCCACATTATATCCCCATGACATTTATTTTATAACTAGAACTTGTACCTTTTGACCTTTACCCATTTCATCCACTCCCTACCTTTGGAAACTGCCAGTCTGTTCTCTGTATTTATGAGCTTGGTTTTTGTTTTTTGTTTTTTAGTTTTTTAAAATTCCCTATATAAGTGAGATCATATGGTACTTATCTTTCTATGTCTGACAGTTAGAATATTGTCTTCAAGGCTGATCCACACTGTCTCAGATGGCAATATTTCATTTTTTTAATGGCTAAATAGTATCACTATATATTTATATATATACATGTGCCAGATCTTCTTTATCCATTCATCCATTGATGGACATATAGGTTGTTTCCATATCTTGGCTATTGTAAATAATGTTTCAATGAACATGGGGGTGCATATATATTTTTGAGTGTTTTTGGTTTTTTTCTTTTGGATGAGTACCCAGAAGTTGAATTTCTGGTTCATATGAGGAATCTCTATAGTGGCTGCACCAATTACATTCCTACCAATAGTGAGCAAGCATTCTTTCTCCCCACGTTCTTACCACCTTTCAAGTATATAATACAGTACTGTTAACTTTAGTCACCATGCTATACATTGGATCCCCAGAACTTATTTATATTGTAACTGTAAGCTTATACCCTTTCACCAACATTTCCCCATTTCCCCCACTCCCAGCCCTGGGCAACCACCATTCTATTCTCTGTTTCTATGAGTTCAACTATTTTATATTCCATATATAAGGGAGTTCATGCTTTGTGTTTTTGGCTACTTTACTTAACATAATGCCCAAAAGATTCATCCATGCTGTTGCAAATAGCAGGATTTCCCTCTTTCTCATGGCTGAATAATATAACATTGGATATACATATACCACATTTTCTTCGTGCATTCATCCAGCAACATGTACTTAAGTTATTTTCATATCTTGTCTATTGTGAATAATGCTGCAGTGAAGATGGAGTGCAGATATCTTTTTGAGATCCTGGTTTCATTTCCTTTGCATGTATACTCAGAAGTGGTTTTGCTGGATCATATGGTTGTTGTATTTTAAATTTTTTGAAGAACCTTCATACTGTTTTCCATAGTGGCTGCACCAATTTAAATTTCCACCGACAATGCACTAGGGTTTCCTTTTCTCCACAGTCAACACTTGTGGTCTCTTGTCTTTTTGATAATCAGCATTCTGCCAGGTGTGAGGTGATATCTCATTGTAGTTTTCATTTGTATTTCCTTGATGATTAGTGATGTTGAGCATCTTTTCATGTACCTATTGGGAATTTGTATGTCTTCTTTGGAAAAAAAATTAATCAGATTATTTGTTTTTTCACTATTGATTTGTATGAATTCCTGTATATTTTGGATATTAACCTATTATAAGATTGACAGTTGGCAAATATTTTCTCCCATCCCATAGGTTCCCTTTCCATCTTATTGATTTGTTTCTTTTGCTATGCAGAAGCTTTTAATTTTGATGTAGTTCCCACTTATTTTTGCTCTTGTTGATTGTGCTTTTGGTACTATATCCAAAAAATCGTTGACAATACCAGTGTCAAGGAATTTTTTTCCTATGTTTTCTTCTAGGAGGTTTACAGTTTCAGATCCGATTTTTAAGTCTTTATTCCACTTCAGGTTAATTTTTGTGAGTCGTGTAATATAGGAGTTCAATCGCATTCTACTGCATGGCATTATCCACTTTTCCTGACACCATTTTTTGAAGAGTGTGTCCTTTCCTCATTAAGTATTCTTATTTCCCTTGTCAAATATTAGTTGACTGTAAATGCAGAGGTTTATCTGGGCTCTCTATTCTGTTTTGTTGGTCCATGATCTCTTTTTATGCCAGTACTGTACTGTTTTGATTACTGTCACTTTGTAATATAGTTTAAAATCAGAACGTGTAATGCCTCAAGCTTTATTTTTCTTTTTCAGAATTGCTTTTGCTATTTGAAGTATTTTTTGGTTGCATACAGATTTTAGGCTTTTTTTTTCTGTGTAAAATGCCATTGGAATTTGATAAAGATTACATTGAATATATAGATGACTTTGGGTAGTACAAACATCTGAACTATATTAATCCTTCCAATCCCTAAAGATGGACACCTTTCCATTTATTTGTGTACTCTTCAATATCTTTCATCAGTGTCTTATTGTTTTCAGTGTACAGATCTTTCACTTCAGTGTTTAAATTCATTTATAAGTATTTGTTTTTGATGCTGGTTAAATGAGCCTGTTTTCTTTATTTGTTTTTTAGATATTTTCTTGTTAGTGTATGGAAACACAATTTCTATATGTTGATTTTTTATCCTGAAACTTTACTGAATTATTTTATTAGTTCTAACCGTTTTTCAGTGGATTCTTTAGAATTTTATATATGTGTGTGTGTGTATGTATAAAATTATATCATCTGCAAACTGAAACAATTATACTTCTTACATTCTGATTTGGATGTCATTTTTTTTTTCCTTGCCTGATTGTGCTGGCTCAGACTTCCAGTACTTAGTCGAGTAGGTGTGGTGAGAGTGGGCAACCTTGTCTTGTTCATGATTTTAAGAGGAAAAGCTTTCAACCTTTTACCATTAAATGTGATGTTAGTTGTGAGCTTGTTGTATATGGCCTTTATCATGATGAGTTCCTTCTATACCACTTTTTGAGAGTTTTTATCATGAAATGATGTTGTACGTTGCCAGATGCTTTTTCTGCATCTAGTGAAATGATCATATGATTTTTATTTTTCATTCTGTTAATACTGTATATTACATTTATTGATTCATGTGTAGTGAATTATCCTTTCACGCCAGGGATAAATCCCACTTGACATGGTGTATGGTCCTTTAATCTGTTGTTGAATTCAGTTTGCTAATATTTTTGAGAATGTTTGCATCTATATTCGTCAGGGATATTGCTGTATAGTTTTCTTTTTCTGTAGTATATTTATCTGGCTGTGGTATCAAGGTAATGTGGCCCTCATAAAATGAAATGGAAGTGTTCTCTCCTCTTGACATTTTTGGAAAAGTTTAAGAAGTATTAGTATTTATTCTTTTTTAAATGCTTGGTAGAAGTCACCTATGAAGTCTTCTGGTCCTGAGCTTTTCTTTGTTGGGAGGTTTTTGATTACTGATTTAACCTCCTTAGTCATTATTGACCTGCTCAGATTTTCTATAGCTTCATAATTCAGTTTCAGTAGGTTTTATGTTTATAGGAATTTATCCCTTTCTCCTAGGTTGTCCAGTTTGCTGGCATATAATTTTTTATACTAGTCTTACTATTCTGTTACGATGATTCTTTTTACTTCTGTTGTATCAGTTGTAAGGTCTCCTCTTTCATTTCTTAATTCATTTATTTGAGTATTCTTTTCTTCTTAGTTTAGCTAAGGGTTTGTCAATTTTCCTTACCTTACTTTTTAAACTGACTCTTAGTTTTGTTGATCTTTTCTATTGTTTTTCTGGTCTCTATTTTATTTATTCTTGCTCAGATTTTTGTTATTTCCTTCCTTCTGCTAACTCTGAGCTTACTTTGTTCTTTCTCTTGTTCCTTGAGGAGAAAGTTGTTTATTTGGGATTTTTTTTTTTTTTTTTTTTTTTTGTGGTAGGAGGGCCTCTCAGTGTTGTGGCCTCTCCCGTTGCGGAGCACAGGCTCCGGATGCGCAGGCTCAGCGGCCATGGCTCACGGGCCTAGCTGCTCCACGGCATGTGGGATCTTCCCGGACCGGGTCACGAACCCATGTCCCCTGAATCGGCAGGCGGACTCTCAAGCACTCTGCCACCAGGGAAGAACGGGATTTTTTTTTCTTAATGTAGGTGTATATTACTATAGAATTCCCTCTTGGTACTGATTTTGATGCATCCCATAAATTTTGGTATGTTGTTTTCCATTTTTGTTTGCTTAAGTGTGTTCTTTGAATTCCCTTTTGACTTCTTCTTTGGCGCATTGGTTGCTTAGAAGTGTGTTGTTTAATTTTCACATATTTATGAACTTCCCAGTTTTCCTCCTGTTATTGATTTTAGTTTTATGCCATTATGGTTGGAAAAGATACTTGCTATAATTTAATGTTCTTAAATTTTCAAAGACTTGTTTTGTGATCTATTCTGGAGAATGTTCCATGTGCACTTGAGAAAAATGTATTATGCTGATATTGGATGAAATGTTTTCTATATGTCTCTTAGGTTCATTTGATCTAATGTATAGTTCAAGTGCAACATTTCCATATTTATTTTCTGTCTGGATGATCTGTCCATTATTGAAAGTAGAATATGGAAGTCTCCTAAAATTATTTTATTGCTGTCTGTTTCTCCCTTCTGATAAGTTAGTATTTCCTTAATATATTTGGACGTTCTGATGTTGTGCATATATACTTATAATTATTATATCCTTTTCTTGAATTGTCTCCTTTATAATAACATGATGTCCTTCTTGATCTCTTTTACTGTTTTAAGTCTATTTTTTAAAAACTTCTTTATTGGAGTATAACTGCTTTACAATGGTGTGTTAGTTTCTGATTTATAACAAAGTGAATCAGTTATACATATGTCCCCATATCTCTTCCCTCTTGCGTCTCCCTCCCTCCCACCCTCCCTATCCTACACCTCTAGGCAGTCACAAAGTACTGAGCTGATATCACTGTACTATGCGGCTGCTTCCCACTAGCTATCGATTTTACATTTGGTAGTGTATATATGTCCATGCCACTTTCTCACTTTATCCCAGCTTTCCCTTCCCCTTTCCTATGTCTTGAAGTCCATTCTCAACATCTGCGTCTTTATTCCTGTCCTGCCCCCAGGTTCCTCAGAACCATATTTGTTTTTAGAATCCATATATATGTGTTAGCATATGGTATTTGTTTTTCTCTTTCTGACTTACTTCACTCTGTGTGACAGACTCTAGGTCCATCCACCTCACTACAAATAACTCAATTTCATTTCTTCTTAGGGCTGAGTCATATTCCATTGTATATATGTGCCACATCTTCTTTAGGCATTCATCTGTTGATGGACACTTAGATTGCTTCCATGTCCTGGATATTGTAAATACTGCTGCAATGAACATTTTAGTACATGACTCTTTTGAATTATGGTTTACTTAAGGTATATGCCCAATAGTGGGCTTGCTGGGTCGTATGGTAGTTCTATTTTTAGTATTTTAAGGAACCTCCATACTGTTCTCCATAGTGGCTGTATCCATTTACATTCCCACCAACAGTGCAAGAGGTTTCCCTTTTCTCCACACCCTCTCCAGCATTTATTGTTTGTAGATTCTTTGATGATGGCCATTCTGACCGGTGTGAGATGATATCTCATTGTAGTTTTGAATTGCATTTCTCTAATGATTAATGATGTTGAGCATTCTTTCATGTGTTTGTTGGCAATCTATATATCTTCTTTGGAGAAATGTCTATTTAGGTCTTTTGCCCATTTTTGGATTGGGTTCTTTGTTTTTTTGATATTGAGCTGCATGAGCTGCTTGTAAATATTGGAGATAAATCCTTTGTCAGTTGCTTCATTTGCAAGTATTTCTACAATTCTGAGGGTTGTATTTTCATCTTGTTTATGGTTTCCTTTAAAGTGCAAAAGCTTTAAAGTTTCATTAGGTCCCATTTGTTTATTTTTGGTTTTATTTCCATTTCTCTAAGAGGTGGGTCAAAAAGGATCAATTGGATATTTAGGGTCTTTTTTGTTTCCATACAAATTGTGAATTTTTTGTTCTAGTTATGTGAAAAATGCCATTGGTAGTTTGATAGGGATTGCATTGAATCTGTAGATTTAAGTAGTATTGTCCTTTACACAATGTTGATTCTTCCAATCCAAGAACATGGTATATCTCTCCATCTATCTGTATCATCTTTAATTTCTTTCATCAGTGTCTTATAATTTTCTGACATTTTTCAGTTATTTCTGATCTGATCTTTATGATTTATTTCCTCTGCTAATTTGGGGTTTTTTTTGTTCTTCTTTCTCTAATTGCTTTAGGTGTAAGGTTATGTTGTTTATTTGAGATGTTTCTTGTTTCTTAAGATCGTATTGTATTGCTATAAACATCCCTGTTAGAACTGCTTTTTCTGCATCCCATAGATTTTGGGTCATCGTGTTTTCATTGTCATTTGTTTCTAGGTATTTTTTTATTTGCTCTTTGATTTCTTCAGTGATCTCTTGGTTATTAAGTAGTGTATTGTTTAGCCTCCATGTGTTTGTATTTTTTACATATTTTTTTTCATGTAATTGATATCTAGTCTCATAGCGTTGTGGTCAGAAATGATACTTGATACGATTTCAATTTTCTTAAATTTACCAAGGCTTGATTTGTGACCCAAGATATGATCTATCCTGGAGAATGTTCCATGAGCACTTGAGAAGAATGTGTATTCTGTTGTTTTAGGATGGAATGTCCTATAAATATCAATTAAGTCCATCTTGTTTAATGTATTATTTAAAGCTTGTATTTCCTTATTTATTTTCATTTTGGATGATCTGTCCATTGGTGAAAGTGGAATGTTAAAGTACCCTACTATGATTGTGTTACTGTCGTTTTCCCCTTTTCTGGCTGTTATTATTTGCCTTATGTATTGTGGTGCTCCTGTGTTGGGTGCATAAATATTTACAATTGTTATATCTTCTTCTTGGATTGATCCCTTGATCATTATGTAGTGTCCTTCTTTGTCTCTTGTAATAGTCTTTTTTTTAAAGTCTCTTTTGTTTGATATGAGAATTGCTACACCAGCTTTCTTTTGATTTCCATTTGCATGGAATATCTTTTTCCGTCCCCTTACTTTCAGTCTGTGTGTGTCCCTAGGTCTGAGGTGAGTCTCTTGTAGACAGCATATATACGAGTCTTGTTTTTGTATTCATTCAGCCAGTCTTTGTCTTTTGGTTGGAGCATTTAATCTATTTACATTTAAAATAATTGTCGATATGTATGTTCCTATCACCATTTTCTTAATTGTTTTGGGTTTGTTATTGTAGGTCTTTTCCTTCTCTTGTGTTTCCTGCTTAGAAAAGTTCCTTTAGCATTTGTTGTAAAGGTGGTTTGGTGGTGCTGAATTCTCTTAGCCCTTGCTTGTCTGTAAAGTTTTTAATTTCTCCGTCAAATCTGAATGAGATCCTTGCTGGGTAGAGTAATCTTGGTTGTAGGTTTTTCTCCTTCATCACTTTAAATATGTCCTGCCACTCCCTTCTGGCTTGCAGAGTTTCTGCTGAAAGATCAGCTGTTAACCTTATGGGGATTCCCTTATGTGTTATTTGTTGTTTTTCCCTTGCTGCTTTTAATATGCTTTCTTTGTATTTAATTTTTGATAGCTTGATTAATATGTGCCTTGCTGGTTTTCTCCTTGGATTTATCCTGTATGGGGCTCTCTGTGCTTCCTGGACTTGATTAACTATTTCCTTTCCCATATTAGGGAAGTTTTCAACTATAATCTCTTCAAATATTTTCTCATTCCCTTTCTTTTTCTCTTCTTCTTCTGGAACTCCTATAATTCAACTGTTGGTCCATTTAATGTTGTCCCAGAGGGCTCTGAGACTGTCCTCAGTTCTTTTCATTCTTTTTTCTTTATTCTGCTCTGCAGTACTTATTTCCACTATTTTATCTTCCAGGTCACTTATCTGTTCTTCTGCCTCAGTTATTTATTTTATTTGATGTTAGTGTAGCTACTCCAGCTTTCTTTTGGTTTCCATTTTCATGGGATATCTTTTTCCATCCCTTCAGTTTGAACTTATGTATGTCCTTGAAGCTGAATTAGTCTCTTGTAGGCAGCTTATAATTGGGGCTTGTTTGTTTGTGTGTATGTGTGTGTGTGTGTGTGTGTGTGTGTGTGTGTGTGTGTTTATACATTCAGTTACTCTATGCTGTTTGACTGGAAAGTTTAATCCATTTACATTTAGAGTAATTATTGATATGTGAACTACTAATGTTTTCTGGATGAATATAAGTTCCTGTGTTTCTTTTTTCCTCTTTTGTTATCTTACTTTATGAACTGATGATCTTGAATATTCAGATGCCTTGATTCCCTTCTCATTATTTTTTTTTTTGTTTCAATTGCAGGTTTTTGTTTCATGGTTAACACTAGGCTTACATAAAACATAGATATAGCAATTTTATGCTGATAACTTAATTGATTGCATACAAAAACTCTAGCCTTTACTTCCCCATTTTATGTTTCCAGTGTCCCAATTTACCTCTTTTTATATTGTGTATTGATTAGCAAATTATTGTAGCTATAATTATTCTTAATACTTTTTGTCCTTTAACTTTTATACTAGAGTTAAGTGGTTAACATACCACCATATTACAGTATTAGAGTATTCTGCATTTGACTATACACTTACCTTTACCAGTGTTTTGTATATTTTCACATGTTTTCATATTACTAATTAACATTCTTTCATTTCAGCTTGAAGAACTCCTTTCAGAACTTCTTGCAAGGCTAGTCTAGAAATGGTAAACTCCCTCTGCTTTTATTTGTCTGAGAAAGTCATTATCTGTCCTTCTGCTTTTATTTGCCTGAGAAAGTCATTATCTGTCCTTCATTTTTTAAGGATAACTTTGAAGGATAGAGTATTCTTGGTTGTCATTTTTTTCTTTCAGCATTTTGAATATATTATCCCACTCATCACCTGTAAGTTTTCTGCTGAGAAATTAATTGACAGCCTTACTAGGGTTCCCTTGTAAGTTACAAGCTTCTTTTCTCTAGCTGCTTTTAATATTCTCTCTTTTTCTTCACTTTTAATAGTTTTATTATAATGTGTCTTGGAGAAGATCTCTTTGAGTTTGGGGACCTATGAGCTTCATGAACTTTGATGTTCAAATTTTTCCCAGTTTGAGGAAATTCTTAGCCATTATTTCTTTAAAGAAGCTTTCTGCCTCACACTCCTCCTTCTGGGACTCCAGTAATTCTTGGATTGCTTTTTTTTAACAGCATGCCCTAGACTATGTAGGCTTTCTGTGCTCTTGTTTTATTTTTTCAGTCTGTTCTCCTATGACTCAATAATTTCAAAGGTCTACCTACTAATTTACATATTTTTTCTTCTTTGATCCATTCTGTTGTTGATGCTCTCTATTGCACTTTTCATTTCATTCATTGTATTCTTCAGTTTCAGAATTTCTGTTAGCTTCTTTTTAAGATTTCTATTTGTTAAGCTTCTCATTTTGCTTATTTCTTGTTTTACTGACTTTATTCATTTAATTGTCTCTCTGTGTTTTCTTATAGCTCACTGAGCTTCCTTAAAATAGCTATTTTGATATTTGTATCAGGTAAATCACAGATCTCTATGTATATGGGGTCTGTAATTGCAGACTTATTGCATGCCTTTGGTGGTGTCATTTTTTAAAAAAATTTTCATGTTTATTGAAGTTTTGCACTAGTGTCTTTGCTTTTTAAGTAGCAGTCATCTCCAGTCTTTATTGACTGACTTTGGGAAAGGAATACCTTCTGTCAGTCCTGCTAGGGATTCTGAGTCTTTCTCAGTCCTTCTCTGAATATGCCTGTTCCACACTTCTTGCTCCCTCTTGTGGCAGAATTCTTAAGCGTGTATGACTTTTCCTGATCTTCCAGAGCCAACCAGGTGCTGAAAATCTCCCTTTTGGTTTTCCAAGGGCAGTCTTTCCCAGACCTGAAGATTTGGCTGGCTTTCTGTGCATGCTCACTAGCTATCTACAGAAGCTCACTTTTGCTGCTGTTAGGACCATGCTCAGAGAGTTGGCCATGGGGTGGAAGTGTGTTTTCATGAAAGTCACAGAGTGCTGCAGGTGCCTGTGGGCCAGCCAGGGAATCTGCAGGTGAGGCGTCCTCAGTGGCTTGTGGGTGAGCCTCCCAGTGGAGTTCCTGATGTAGTTTGTATCATCTGTGTCCCTTTGATATATTCCATTTCAAGCCCAGATGCTCACTGTCCCTCAGTTGTGCAGCTCACTCTTCAGGACCCTGGATAGGGAGAGAGAGAAATGGGCCTTTTTGGCAGCTTCCCACACAGCTGAGGAAACTGGGTGCTCACTCACACATTCTCACTTTCTACCAGCAGGACAAATCACAGTCTGAGAAGGGCTTCTTGGGCACTGAGCTGTGGTGCCGCCTTGGGGGTGGGATGAATTGGTTAAAGTCAAACTGAATCTCTTACCCTCATGAATATGTCCAATTTCATATTTTGCTCCAATAATATGTTGGAACGTCTCCACTGGACTTTGGGACATCCTCAGAGGCTCTCTCATCTGTACATGATTGTCTAATTCAGTGTTCTCCTGGAGTTCCTGGACTGCAGATGAGAAGGGCTAGAGCTAGTCCCTTCAGGGTCCAGAGCAAGGATGGAGGTCTGTCTGCTTATTACTCAATGTATGAGTGGTTGAAATTCCTCCTAGGTCCCTCGTATGGTGCTGTTGACAGAACCAAAGCCAATCATTGCTGTAGCTGAGTCTTCATGAATATAGAATTGTCCTGGTCTATAATCAGGAACACAGTCAGTGAGTCAGCTATCTGGGTGCAGATCTACCTTCTCAAAATGTCTCTCCTTATTCTTGGACTTCAACAGGGTTTCACAGTCTCCTAATGGGATCCCTTAACTCCCACAAAGACACTTTTATCCTTGGATGAGTACCAAATTGTTGTTGAGGAGGGATATCAAGAAACATTCAGCCATCTTATTGACATTATTCCTCCTACTTACTTATTTTTTATGTCACCATGCTTGAGACATCATAGGACATAGCTTAAAAATATGCACCCAAAAGGCTCCTGTATGACAGATTAAATTGTCATACTGCATTGCAGTATTCCACAGTTCTCCCCCAATTTTAGACTCTTCCTATAACCAGTACAACCAGGGACAGTCTCAGATTAATATCTTGACACATCAACTTTCATAATATAATTCCAAAATGTTTGTCTCAGAAAGTTTCATTCTAGCTTATGCTTGTGAATTCCTATCATTTGGTGATATTCATGAGCTAGTCAAATATCTTGACACCAAATGCATCACTATGGTCCGCCTTCAGGTGCAACACTAACAGATTAAACAACAGCAAGTTTGTACAGACTCAAAATATCAACTAAAGATAAGAGATAAATGTTGTAAGGCAAGGAAAATACAGGTAAACATTGGTGGACATTATTGAATAAGTTAGAGAATGTGATGGGTAAGATCTGTTTCATCACCTAATTCAACAGATTTTTCAGGGGGAAAAAAAGGGTTGAGAGAACAGTTTTAACTACAAGTCCCATAAGTGTAGATGGAACTAGAATTGATCATTCAATTCTAAATGTGGTTATCCTTGACACATAGGGTTTTTGGGGACAGCATTCAATTGCTTTCTCTGTAAGATATCAAATCACCTGACTGTCTAGCAGGCAGGCAGTTTAGATTGCAGAAATGCTCTATAGGATTGTATATCACCTCCCTGGCTGGTATTAAGTGTTTACACCATGAAAAAATACTATGAAATTATATGCAATGTACATAAACTAAAATATATTTAACTTGGATGTCCTTTTGTAGTGTGATTTGTAATAAACACTTTTTCTGTTTATGCTTTTTCTAATAACAACAATCTGTTCATACAAGCAAAATTTAGAGAAGCATTTTAGTCAACTGCATTGAAGATAGAAACTATATCTTTTATTATTTGGCCATACTGATATGTGACCTTGGGTCTCCTAAATTTTCTTTTCAAACTCTAAAGTATTATCAAGAATTGTCTTAAGTGAGGTTTTGCTTCTCTTTCTTAGCTACAAAGGGCACTTTGATCCCTGAATCAGAAATATTTCTAGTTTAATGCAAGTATTTTTCTTCTGTTAACTGTAATGATAAAATTAAGTGCCTAACAAGTGTGTGTATAGTAAAACATGTTCAGATTTAATTTTAATTTTATATTGACAGCTTATATTCTTTACAGCTTTCATAAAATCATTTTGAAAGTATTGTCCTTTGTTAAGAAGAGTCAATAGAAAATATTTAAATTTAATTCTATAAGAGAATAGATGGAGAAATTATTATCTTATTTGTATAATAATAGAATACTCTTCAAGTTAATATGCCATTCATTATATACTCATTGCCCCTTACAGTGTTTCATACAATGCAAGCATTCAATAAATAATTTTTAATCAATGAATGAAATGGCCAAACATATATTAAGTATTCAATGTATCCAAACGAGTTTTTCCAAACTATACACAGGAGATATTCTAGAAATTTTAATATTTGCTATATAAAAAGAGCATTGTAGTCAACAGACTATGGAAGCTATTTATTAAAATACAACAAAATAGGCTCCTTCTATTGTAGAATTTGTATGAGAGCAAACAATATACCTGTGTAGATTTTTAATCTCTTAGAGATAGGCTATAATGTATGAGGTTTCTCAATCTTATTTTCAAAAAATAAGCCTTTTGCAACTACTAAATTATGTGACTAGTGTCCCATGGAATACACTTTGGGAAACACTATTTTGTTATATAAATAAAACTATGCTAGTCCCCTGGGCTATATACAAAAAAATGTACAAGATTAGGGTCTGGTCTGTGGGCTAAGATATAGTAGACTTATAATGGAGACTGAGAGTTGGTTAATGAGAATGAAGGCATTTGTTCTTTCAGGGCAGCTTTTCTTAACTGCAGGCCGTTATGTAACTAATACAAGGCCTCTGTTTTTCAACGCCTTGCTAACCATGTAGTTTTACACAATCTTAGCCTTACTGGTCATTTTGTCTACACTGGAAACAATAATGTGATAATTCATTTTCAGTCATCTATTGGTCCTAGATACTGGTCTTATTTCTTTATTATCTTTGACCAAACTTGATTTTATACTTGCCCATGGAATTTAACACTCAAATATGCCTTTCTATAAACTCTCCTGTTGCATCTGAACATGCTCCATTACTCTGTTTTGATTTCAAAGACTAGATATTGAATCCTTGTCAAAGCTGGGGACTGTTAAATCTAAATTCATGTATGGTATTGTTTCATTTATCATTTTCATTCATTGATAATACATAGTGATCATACATTTCTATAACACCAAGACAGATATTACTCAGCCATATAAAGAAACAAAATTGAGTTATTTGTAATGAGGTGGATGGACCTAGAATCTGTCATACAAAGTGAAGTAAGTCAGAAAGAGAAAAACAAATATAGTATGCTAACACATATATATGGCATCTAAAAAAAAAAAAAAAAGGTTATGAAGAACCTAGGAGCAAGACGGGAATAAAGACACAGACCTACTAGAGAATGGACTTGAGGATATGGGGAGGGGGATGGGTAAGCTGGGATAAAGTGAGAGAGTGGCATGGACATATATACACTACCAAACATAAAGTAGATAGCTAGTGGGAAAGAAGCCGCATAACACAGGGAGATCAGCTCCGTGCTTTGTGACCACCTAGAGGGGTGGGATAGGGAGGGTGGGAGGGAGGGAGACGCAAGAGGGAAGACATATGGGAACATATGTATATGTATAACTGATTCACTTTGTTCTAAAGTGGAAACTAACACACCATTGTAAAGCAATTATACTCCAATAAAGATGTTAAAAAAAGAAACAGAATAAAATAAATATAAGATGCATCTTTCATCTTTAATTACCCAATGTCCATACTATTGTCATTTCAGTATACTGAAGGAAAAGCTACTTAATTAGTAATTCCAAAACAGAGCAGATACTCAAATCCAAAGATCATGTAGCAAATTAAATATTTAAGATTCAGTAGGATTTACTATATTATCTCACTAGTTAAAAAATACTTTTTTATATTAATTCCTGTAGGTCTGGTACGTTTTCTACATCTCAGTTTTCTGGAAAATTAAAACATAAATGCATTTTTATCATTAAAATACTCAAAGATTTTTGTTATAAATTAATATAATATAGAAAATGTGTTCCTGATTTTCTTATAAATTGATATAATACAGAAAATATGCTCCTGTTAAAAATTAATAGAATATAGAAAATATGGTACCTGAAAAGGTACCATAAGGAGCTTTGTGACCATTTTCCCTAGAAAAGTAATCATAATTCGTTAAAATTATTACCCAAAATCCCAAGCATGTAGTCTCTAGAAATTATCCTAAGGGCATACAGCCAATAGAGAAACATTTATTCAAGAAAGTCTAATAAATTTCACATGACTGTATGCATGTCCAAGGCTGCACCCTCTGGGGAATGGTATCAGATTGCAAACAGAAGAGGTAATAGACCTTACTGAAATAATTGAGGTAGGCGTTACACAAATAGACAAGCAAAGAGTGGCAAACCCTGAGATGAGGAGAGATGTAAGAATCCAAAGTTGCTATAATATATTGTCTAAAATGTCCAGTTTTCAACAAAAACATTATGAGACAAGAAAGAAACAGAAAAGTGTGATCCACACACAGGGGGAAAAAAGTAGAAAATACAAATTGCCTTTGAGAGGGACCAGATGTCAGACAAAAGAATTTCAAGGAATATAGTATAAATAGGTGCAAAGAACTAAAGAAAACCATGCCTAAAGAAGTAAAGGAAGGTGCAGTTGCAATGTCTCATCAGAGTGTCAATAAAAAGATAGAAAATATTAAAAAATCAAATGCAAATTCTAGATTGAAAAGTACAATAAACAAAATGAAATATTCACTATATAATATCTGTGTGCCATGCACTATACTAGTCATGTGGAAAACAAAGATAAACTGCCATTCTTGGCCTAGTAGAACAGACACATTGACTCAGAATTACAATGCAGTTTAATAAAATATAAAATAAAGATACATAGAAGATTACTACAGGAGCGAAGTGGTTGAAATAATTCGGGGAGAATTGCAGGAGGTATTTAAGGAATGATGATATTTATACTGATTGAAAAGGATCCTAAGCACGATGAAAAAAGAAAGATATCCAATGCAAAGGAAATATGCCTATGACAGAGAATTCTGTGTGAAGATGCTTAACATACAGAGGCAGAAAATAGTAATGTAGAAAGATTATCTAGGCTGAAATTGTGAAGGATTTATTTACCTGGTATACCATAGATTTTGAATTTCCAGTAGGCAACCAGGAACCACTTTAAGATTTTAGGCAGGGGCATGACCTGCTGAGACATTCATTTTGGAAAAATGCATCTTTAGGCAGTGTGAAGGATAGATTAGGAATGGTGAGAAAATTAAAGTAGGAAAATGAGTTAGGGGGTCACTGCGATTGTCCCGGCAAAAACTGAGGACTGTTTCAGTGGCAGATGATGTAGAGAGTAAAAATAGTTTAAAACAGTGTTCATAGATAAAACCAGTATGATAATTTGGCTCCAAAAGGGGTGAAAGAAAGAACTGACTATGATTTTTAAGTTTCTAGTCTGAGTTGTTACCTGGTTGGTAATACAGGAAATACAGGAGGAGGGCAGAGTTGCAGTGAGTTCAGTTTGGGACATAAAGAATTTGAAATCTGGGACATTGAGAGGCAGCTCTCTAGTGTGCAGTTTTTTACTTTGGTCAGGATCTTAGGGAACCTTAGATTAAAATGCACCTGAGGCTCATTTATATTATACTATAAATTAACTAAGTATAATCAGTGACTTCTATATACCCATTCATTTAGTCTACCTGCTACCTCAACTAAACTGAAAAGTCTAGAATAAGAGAAGTTAGTTGAAGTGTAAACTGCTGCCCAGGGCAATTAATTACATGTGCAAGAATATATTAAAATTTTTAAGTGTATAAATTATGAGAACTAATATCTAACAAAAGCTTATTATTTTCTTCTTGGCCAAAAAAATCCCTCAGAACAAAGGAGGGATCCTTTAATCTAATGAATGTTATAATTTTGATTGTGGTAAGCCATGAATGAAAGCTAATTTATGATACTTAGAGAATGTGTTTTTACTTATTCAAATAACTTTTGTATGCTGCAGTTTAAGTGTTCCTTTTTTTTTTTAACATCTTTATTGGAGTATAATTGCTTTACAATGGTGTGTCAGTTTCTGCTTTACAACAAAGTGAATCAGCTATACATATACATATATCCCCATATCCCCTCTCTCTTGCGTCTCCCTCCCACCATCCCTATACCACCCCTCTAGCTGGTCACAAAGCACCGAAGTGATCTCCCTGTGCTATGCGGCTGCTTCCACTAGCTATTTTACATTTGGTAGTGTATATATGTCCATGCCACTTTCTCACTTTATCCCAGCTTCCCCTTCCCCCTCCCCGTGTCCTCAAGTCCATTCTCTACGTCTGCATCTTTATTCTTGTCCTGCCCCCAGGTTCCTCAGAACCATTTTTGGTTTTAGATTCCATACATATGTGTTAGCAGGCGGTATTTGTTTTTCTCTTTCTGTCTTACTTCACTATGTATGACAGACTCTAGGTCCATCCACCTCACTACAAATAACTCAATTTTGTTTCTTCTTATGGCTGAGTAATATTCCATTGTATATATGTGCCACATCTTCTTTATCCATTCATCTGTCGATGGGCACTTAGGTTGCTTCCATGTCCTGGCTATTGTAAATAGAGCTGCAATTAACACTTTGGTACATGACTCTTTGAATTATGGTTTCTTCAGAGTGTATGCCCAGTAGTGGGATTGCTGGGTCATATGGTAGTTCTATTTTTAGTTTTTTAAGGAACCTCCATACTGTCCTCCATAGTGGCTGTATCAATTTACATTCCCGCCAACAGTGCAAGAGGGTTCCCTTTTCTCCACACCCTCTCCAGCATTTATTGTTTGTAGATTTTTTGATGATGGCCATTCTGACTGGTGTGAGGTGATACCTCATTGTAGTTTTGATTTGCATTTCTCTAATGATTAGTGATGTTGAGCATCCTTTCATGTGTTTTTTGGCACTCTGTATATCTTCTTTGGAGAAATGTCTATTTAGGTCTTCTGCCCATTAGCTTAAGTGTACTTATTTCCTTAAACTTCATGTAAATTAAATTTACAATAGAAAATTAATTATCTCAAATTTAAATTAATGTTTTGTATATATAAAAGAAATTTATGAATAAAATTAGTATTTGCAGTCTTTTTTGTCAAAACCCATTATTTAACATTAATTGAATTTGGAAAAATTTCTGTAGTAATGGTACGAGATTCTCCATAAAGCAAGAAAAGTGAATTTAGCGTGGAACTACTTTCAAATATATGGCAGAAGTACATTTATTCATTGATTCAATATGTATTTATGAAGTGCTTAACTCAAGCTGGGCTCTGTTCTAAGTACTGTTGTAGGGAACAAAACTGTTCTGTTCTCATAGAGCCTGCTTTCTAGTGGAACGGATAGCCAACTTAATATTAAATAAATAAAATATGTATTTATAAACACTATGGTGAAAAGCAGGAAGGAGATTTGGGACGTGTTTGGAGAAAAGAGGACCCTCTTTTGATCCTGGTAGGGAGATTTAGAAAATAGTAATAATAACTTATAGATGCAATAATTAGCCTAACTACACACCAGTACTTTCAAAATGATTTCACTGAATAAATGCAAAATTAAAACACCGAAGCATAAAAGTTTCATTGCCCAAGAAATCTTATTAGAAAGAGAGGAAATAGGAGAAAATATACAATTTTACACAAGAAAAAATAAATTAGATTTAAACATGCTTATGGGAATTTGAATCTGTAAATGCTTCTAGTCTATTCTGAAGATTAAAATATAGTGGGGTCCTAATAGAATGGATGTATAAATAGGGACTTCATAATGACTGTAAAAGTGAATTATGCAGGCATAGATGGAAGAAAATAAGCTGTTTCTCAACAAATTTGAAAATTGATAATTAAATATTTTTAGGATCTTTTCTTCAGATTTATTCAAAATACTAAGAAATGCCAGGTTTTAATTATAAATGCAAAAACAAAACCTTTTTTTTGGCCTCACATTGAAATGCCCATTCTTTACATTCTTTTTACGTCATGGAATATTTAGCTAAAGCAATCTTGGAGGAGTTCAGGTAGTGTAATTTTCTGTAGATTATATTTTTATAGAAACACATTTATATTGCACACACTCCTTCTTAGCTTCTGGAGTTTTGAATTTTGGCTTTTGGATGGTCATATTAGTTTTTCTATTAGTTCTTCCATCTAGATCTTTTAATAGAAAACTAATCTAAGCTTTTTGTTTTGCAAAAGGTAGAAACCAGCTCTTCCTTTTCTTTCTTGCCCTAATTCCTAAAGTTAGAAAATTTCCAATATTCATTTATTGATTTCCTTTTCTCTTTACAATGTCTATTCTCTGTCTCTCTCCCCCATTGCACCTCATCTCTGTTTTCTCTCTTCAAAATTATTTATTCTGATGAATTTAATAATCTCTTATAGATACTAAATATGTACATGTACAATACGTATATCAATAGATTATCCTAAATACAATTATATGTATCTTTATAAGAGAGGACAAAGAAGTATTCATCAGCATTGAAGATGATGTGAAGATAGAGCAGAGAGATATGGCCACAAGCCAAGGGATGCCAGCAGCCTCTGGAAGCTAGAAGAGTTAAGGAACAGATTGTCCTATGGAGCTTGTGAAGTGAGCACGGTTCTTCCTACATCTTGATTTCAGATATCTGGCCTCCAGAACTAAGAAGGAATGGATTTCTGTGGTTTTAAGCCACCAACTTTGTGATAATTTGTGGCAGCCACAGGAAACTAATACAAGAATATTCGGATAATTCAGATCTCTTCAGACTGTATTATGCCTTAGGATGGGAGAGTTAATAGAGCCTTGTTCCAAAACTAAATGGATACTGTCATTTATTCTAACTGCATGCAAACCATTACTAATATTTTTTCTTAAAAGGATGAAAAAGAATGCGTTTTCCAGAGCAGTGGCTACACATTATATTAATCTGCTCTAGCAAAGATTCCACATTTGTCTTGGTGGCTATGATTGGTGCTACTTCTTGTTTGAGTGGAGTAGTCTACTGCCATCCTCCAAGGCCATTCTGGTTTTGCTGAATGTGGACAGGTGAATTAAGTGGATATAAAGGTACTGCTTCTCTGACATAAAATGTTGGTTTTTTAAAGACTGTATTTTAGGATGGTTTTAAATTTACAAAATAATGAAGGATTTAGTACAGTGAGTCTCTAAATACCCTCTCACGCATTTTCTCTTATAATTAACATCTAACCTTGGTATGGTGCATTTGTTACAAAGAGTAAACCAACAATGATACATTATTATTAACAAAAGTCCATACTTTATTTTGATTTCTTTAGTTTTTACCTATCAATAAATTCTTTTTTTGTTGTAGGATCCCATCCAGGATACCACCTGGTATTTACTTGTCATGTCTCTAAGCTCCTCTGGGCAGTTTTTCTCAGACTTTCCTTGTTTTTTGAAGACCTTGATATGTTTGAGAATTACTTGTCAAGCATTTTGTAGGACACCTTTTATTGGGATTTGTCTGATGTTTTTCTCATGATTAGATTAAAGTTATGGGTTTGGGGAGGAAGACCACATAACTAAAGTGCTGTTTTCATCACATCATATTAAGGGATCATACTGGCAACATGATTTATTACTTTTGATATTGACCTTGATCAACTGGTTGAGGTAGTGTTTGTCAGGTTTTATTGCTATGAAGTTAATCTTTTATCCACTTTTCATTTTGTGCTCTTTGGAGGAAGTCACAATGTGAAGTCCACACTTTATAAATTTGGATTTATGTTTCTCATTCTCAAGTATAGAGTATGTATATCAATTATTTGGAAGTTTTCCCCAAGGGAAGTTTGTCTCTTCTTCCCCATTTTTTATTTACCCAGTAATTTATTTATTATTTATTTATATAAGTATGGATTCTGGATATTTATTTCATAATTTGGATTTAGTCCAAAATTACTTTATTTTGTCACTCAACTTGTTCCAGCTTTGACTATTGTGAGCTCTTTCAGTTGGCTCCTGTATCCCTCTGACATATTCCCATCAGAGTAAGTTTTACTGTTTTTGTTTTGAGACCTTCCTCACTTTCTGGCACTACAATGCTCCAAGTTCATCTTGTATATTTCCTGCCCCAGTTTAAAATCAGCCATTTCTCTAAAGACTTCTGTTTCCTTTTACTGGAGAATGATATTAGAGAGCAAGATCTGGTTGCTAGGTGTGTTCTTTGCTACCGGAGTGCCATTGCTTCTAGGCAGTCTCATCTGACAGAGCAAGGAAATATGAATATGCAGGTATTTGTCTGTGTGTGTAAATATTCTCATCTATGACTGTTTCTTTATATACTCATCTGCATTTATATTAAACTAAACATCAGTTCATACTGATGTTTCAACTCTAGTCCATTACCATATGGGTCATCCTAGCCTCCTTCCCTTGCTTGTCTGTAAATTCCCACTCCAGCAGTGAGAACCTGGCTCTCAGCTTGGGCAGGCATTTTGTTAATTGTTCAGATTTTGTGTGTACTTATATAACAATATCAGAATTGATAACTTGTACCCCTGTGGGAAGCAACTTTATCAACTAAAATACAGAGATTATATGTGATTCCTTTTGACTTAATTCTCATAGAGTCTACTTATAGCCAAGGTTACTTGAATTAGCAATTTTTCCCCCAGTTCTCTTCACTGAAGTTGTTTATATATTTTTAATACAGTTAGAGTCTCCTGTCACAGTGTACATTCCTTCCTGGGATCCCCTAATCATCTTCTAAATAATTTTTTAATTTACATAGATTAAAGTTCATTCTTTGTAGTATAAAAATCTATGGGTTTTGACAAATGCTTAAGGTCAAATATATACCATTAGAATATTGTACAGAATAGTTTAACTGCCCCCCAAAGTCCCCATGCTTAGCTAGTTTTACCCTAAACCGCTAGCAACTACTGATTTTTTTTTGTCTCTATAATTTTGCATTTCCCATAATGCAAATTGAAGTTCATAATGTAATTGAAGTTATATAGCATAAGGCTTTTTCAGACTGGCTTCTTTCACTTAGCAATATGCATTTTAGGTTCCCCCATGTCTTTTTGTGGATCGATAGTTCATTTATTTTTATTGTTGATAATATTCCATTATATGGTTGTACCACAGTTTCACATACAGGTTTTTGTGTAGCCATACCTTTTCAAATCAGTAGAGTATTATCACAATTGCTGGATTTTATGGTAGAAATATATTTAGATTTTAAAGTGACTGCCAAAGTATACCCTAAAGTGGCTATACCATTGTGCTTTTCCACCGGCAATGAATGAGAGTTCCTGTTGCTCCACATCCTCTCTACTATTATTTTGTATTTGGTGTATCCATTCTAATAGGTATGCAGTACTATCTCATTATTGCTTTATTTTATAATTTCCTAATGATAAATTATGTTGAGAATCTTTTCATAAGCTTCTATGCCATCTGTATATCTTATTTGGTGATGTGTCTGTTCAGATCTTTTGTTCATTTTTAATTAGATTTTTTATTTTCTTTTTATTGAAGTTTAAGGGTTCTTTGTATATCTTACATAGAAGTCCTCTATTTTATATGTGTTTTGCAAATATTTTCTCTCAGTCTATAGCTTTTCTTTTTTATTCCCTTAGTAGTGTCTTTCATAGTACAGAAGTTTTTAATAAATTCCAACTTATCAATGTTTTCTAGATCATGTATTTTTTTGTTATATATAAGAACTCACTGTCAAAACCAAAAATATGTTCTCTAGGAAAATCAATTCCCCGAATTTTTTACCACATTTTAATCTATATCCTTCTACCAGATCTTAAGCTGGAGGGCTGGTTAGAATATATTTTAAACACCAATTCAGCCTGAGAGGAATTGGCATTACCTAAGTTTAACTTTGGTCTTGAGTTACTGCCTGTGAGAACTTAGGCAAATTATTTTACCTCGTTGTACAACTTTTTAATTTTTAACATTATTGATAATAGCACCTATTTCATAGTTGTTGCTAAGTTATAAATAATCTAATACATAATAAGTTTTACAATGACTGTAACATAGGAAGGAATCAATATAGGAGAGCTGTTATTTTCATTATAACTATTAGTGTTACTATTAGGTAGTAGTAACATTATAAGTATTAGTATTTGTATTCTATTGTTAGCTTTTTAAAATTTTTTTTCATTTTTGGGCTTGATGAAACTGAGTTAGGATTGTGGTTATGGGTCAAGTTTCTGTAACCAGCTTTCAATTATCCTGTGAGGATCTTCTTTAGTTTCTTATTTTAAAATGATTTAGTGCTTCATTTAGAGGGGACTTGATGTCTTTCCTTAGTATGGTTACTTCTACATTTTCAAGCACTAATTTCTCAGCTCCTATTCTTTTGATAGCATTTTTTTTTTTAGTTTCTAGTGCTAAAACTTTCCCCAATTTTGGCAGGAGTGCAAGAGCAGATTAAATTTACTTGTGAGCTGTTACTTAGGAGTCAGTTAAATGAATTCAAAAATCATTTTTAACTCTTCTGGTTAGTGGAATAATAACAATAGTAATAAAAGAAATAAACATATTTTGCATGTTGTGCTGATAGTGGCTTAATCGCTCTTAATTCTCACTTTTTTCTTTTTATTGGTATGTGCATTACTTAGGCATTTTATTACATTTATCCATTTATTGCACCATGAAAAACTGTTTCATATCTACTTTAATGTTTGGGGAATATAGAGGGAATATATGTTGGGGGTGACTGATTGATAACCCATTCAAGACATTTTATTAAACATCTCTAAATTCAAGTCAACTGCTAGGCACATTGATGAACCAAAGGACTTGCTCCTCAGCTCTATAGAGCTGGTTTCTAGTGGGGAAAATAGGTATTAAGCAAGAAAAATAAATAAATAAATAAATGTATACTTATAAATGGTGTGAAGAAAACAATAGGCACTAGTGATAGAGAATAATACAAAGATGAAGGGAGTATACCTGCTTATATGGGGTGCTCAGGGAAGGGTCTTATTAGAGATTATCTGATTAGCCACTCCTTAATGCTAAAGAGAAAGTTAAAAACAATGGTCCTTTTTCAGCTTCCTTCTATAATTAGTTGAACATAAAACAATATAGAAAGTATGTTGAGGGGATAACAAAAGACATTAAGGAGTAACCCCTGTGCTCTAAAACCTCATAATCTTGGTAAATTCTTCATTAGTCATGTTCCAGTATAAAATTTGACAGGATTTTCTGAGAATGGAGAGATCTGGTTCTTCTTGAGTTTTATGTCTCATAGGTAAACTTGATCCTGATCTTTGCTTAATGCTGTAATACTTTAGATTGGGACCAGATCTGTTTCTCAGCTGTGTTGTCATCTATGGAAGTATATTCTAGTTCACTCTCTACTCCTTCTTTCTCCATTTTCATGGCTTAGTTAATACCTAAACAAAATTTACTAAGAATCGAAAACCTAAACATGTTTCTTTTTCATGAGCTCAGCTTCTCTGGACTCCTGAAAAAAAAGGCATCAGATTAGTGTTTCTTCCTCCAGATATACACATTGGAAAAACTGACTCTTTATTTTGTGTGAAAGTGTTTTAATTGTATAATACTGAATACATAATTTCATAAAGTGAATGCTCAAGAGGGTGATGTAATCAAGGAGTTGGACTCTATTTTCTTATATAAAGCATCTGGCAAGTATATGGCATGGAAAGTGATCCATAAACGTTGATATTTGTTTTTCAAGCTTGAAAGAATGACATATAAAAAACTTTATATAATTTGATATCACATGGATTCCTTATTCATCTTTTTACATTCTCTTATGTCTGCCCAGTGCCATAGTTATACCAAACTACTTCTAAATTTCAGTCTTTGCATATATATTTAATAGTTTGCTCATTCTTCCTAAAATTGTTTCTATTCCTTTTTCTTAATAAGCCAGTATTACTGCACAAACTATGGATTCAGCAGACCCAGATTTGTAACCAAATTGTGAGGAGGCCTTGGGCAATTTACATAAAATATCTATGTCTCCTATTCTTTGTCTGTAATATATAATAAATACTAATGTCTAATTTAAAACAGTAATGTGGGGATCAGTAATCTACTGAATGCATTACACATAATAGATAGTCAATAAACAGTAGCTATTAATATTTACTACAGTGAAATTTTAATATTTAACTTAATATTTACTGTAATGAAAACATCACATATTTTAGAATATGATTTCAAATTTCACCTCTGTTTCCTAAAGTATTTAAGTCTTAATTTTATCATCTGAAAATGAGTCTAATTATATTTGTTTTATAGATTTATAGTGAAGGTTAAATGAGAAAATGAATGTAAGGAGACTAGTATGTGTTTAGGAACACATACTAGTAAGTTGAAGCTATAATAAGTAATAATTATTAGTATTGATAGTTACTTTACCAATGCTGTTATTAATATCATGTTATCATATTGTTCAATTATTTTTAAATTGTGCCTATCACACACCTAGAGCATAAATAGTTTAGGCAGAAATGTTTTCATATAGGCAAATCTATGTGATGGTATTAGAGGAGGTTGACATCAACATGATATTTGGCCAAGGGTTCCAGGGTCACAAATATTCTGAACCATTCATTCCATCTAAATGGGAGAAATCTATGTGCATAAAATGATGCTGGCAAAGATTATAATGTTACTTATAGAGATGTTAGCCGTACCTAACTTACAGAACTTTAATAAATAGGCTACGGTACAGCAAGAAACCCTTTTGCTTAGTCATGGTAATCTAACTGACAGAGAGGTATTACAGGCTAGAAAAACAAAACAAAGCAGAACTATTTTCAGATAAGTGTTTGAGATATGCGCCCAAATATATGCCATAATATTACCCATTCTTTCCTGCTGTGGGAAGCAGTCAGTAAGGAGGAAGTAAAACACCATTTTGTTTTTCTTTGCAATGCCTCCCAGACTGGAAATAGAGTAGAAATACTAGGAGAGATCAACCTGCATAGACTCTACCTTTAGTCAGTTTTCACAACTGTGACAGCACATTAGATTCTCCTGGAGACATAGAAAATACATATATGAAGTGTATATTTTGATACCCTAACTCTACCACAAAACAATTAAATTTGTATCTCTGTAGATGTGGCTTATGCTCTGGGGTATGTAAAAAAACTCCTGTGCCTTTTATGTAAAACCAGAGTTGAGAATCATAGCTTAACTCCTTTCTTTTTCACCAGCAAATCTCCCTGTTCTATTATGGTAATGAATACATTCTTTTTAACTGCCTAATCATAGAATCATAGTAGTAGTTTAATTTATTTTCAGGGAGGTATAGGGTAAGTCTGAGGGGAAAATTTCTTTGGGCTCTTCCTCAATGGTACTTTACCATTTTCAATATGGTATCATATTTTCACTAAATTTTCACTAAATGAATAATTTTTAAAAATAGATCACATCTAAATATTTAGAATAGAGAAAGGAGGATATGGCAAAGGAGGCAACCATTTGAATTCCTTACTGTATTAGTGAATGATGTCAAAGTGATGTCATGAGATGTAGATAACATTTGCTCTAAGAAATCTCTTATTAGCTTCTATCAGGTCGAGCCAATTATATAACTACAAAAATACAGAGTAATCAAAAATACATAAATAGGAAGAGGTTTTAAAGGAGACCAATAATTGAAAAGACTTAACAAGTAGGAAAGGTATGAATACCAAAATATTGAAATTGACAACCTCAGCTTGAATATATCTGTCTTTTAGGTCTCTCATTGCAGGTACATTCTGAATATTGCCATATAAATGCATAAATGCCTTACTCTAATATAAAATTCCAAAATTCAGATTAACATTTATTTTTTTTTTACATTCTAATACACAGTGATGAGCATAGCTTATGCTATGTAGAATTTAATTATGTTGTTGAGCAAGTGTCTAAAACTTGAAACAATGGTTTAGAGGAACCTGGCATTAAAGAGATAATTCATCAGGACCAGGTGATTAGGGCTTAAGTTATTGAAGTTTGATAAAAACATCAAAGTGAATCATTTTCTCTACAGATTCTCACTAAATGAAAGTTGCTCTGCATTCTCTAGCAACATAAAAACTACTGACCACTCCTTTGAATTCTCCATACTCTAGCCATACTGGACATCTTCTGTTCCTCAAGAGCACCATGTTGTCTATTTTTCTCTGAGTCGTAAAAGGAACAGTGCATTGGATAGAGTGAAACAGTCAAGGAAGACTGTATTAAAAACTGTTGATGTAGGGGAGAGAAATTGAACTCAACTCCACTGGGACAAAAGGTAGCAGAATTTTAAAGCTGGGGTGAGCTAATGGAAAAATACTACAGGACATAGAGTGGGGGGCGGTCAGTGTTATTTGGCCATCTGTGTTTGCTAATTATCCCTATCTAGATTAGGCTCCTGCCCTCCCTCAGGGACTAGGAGATAGGGATGCTAGCTCCTTGATGATTACATTTCACAAGGATGGTTCCCAGGTCCTTGAGAAAGACATTCCTGGTTTGTAAAACTGGCAAGAAGCTAGAAGAAGATTTACATGTCAAAGGGGTAGAGAAAGAATTTGCAATTATATTTCCTAAAGTAAATGTTCTAAGAAGAGGTCAGGGGTCTAGAATCAGGAAGAAGCATGTCTAAAATTTAGTCAAGCTGAGGGGAATGTTAAAGCCATCTTGGCAGTTTTCCTTTTTTTTTCTTCTTCTTCAAATACATCGCCTGGTTTATGTCTTGGGCATCTTGTAAGGTTAATATTTGTCCCTCTTCCTTTCACTCTTAAAAGAATCCCAGTGTAGTCAATACATTATATAGCACTGTGACAATAACTTTTGCCCATTCCAAGATTTTCTGTTTGACAAGAAACTGATGTCCACTCAAATCAATCATCACTGAAATTGAACAATTGCCTCTAGTGAGTTAGGGATCTCCCTAATATTCTGCTCTAGGGGAAATCCTAAGCCCTTGACATGCAAAATACTTGCTAAATGAAAATGAGCACTAATCACCGTCTCAATGTCAGGAGCATACTACTCTTGTTATCCTAGGAGAGTATCCAGATAAGACAAGCTGGGCATCCTAGATAGGAGAGAGTGGGAAGAAATTAATTAGTGCAGGTGCCTGAGGGACAGCAGGGACTTCTTGTGATAAATACCCAAGTGGGCAGAGCAAGTTCAGGTGTATTTTGGCTAGTTACAAAAAGCTAAAGTTGTCCCATGTGGTAGGCAATAATTCTGGAAAATAATGCTCTAAAGAACAGGTAACATTCAGGTAAAAAATAACACAATTTTTGACAGTGTTTTTATTCATTAGAAGGATGTCTATGACTAGAGGTACAGGGAGCAAGATTTAACACTCCAGAGTAGAAGATCAGAAAGTGCCTGGCTGGTTAGCTGTGTTGTTGCTAAGGGGAACTGGGTTTAACTGCTGAGTTGCAGTCCACAGGAAATGTCTTAGTCCATTCAGGATGCTAAAACAAAATACCCCAGACTGGGTATCTTATAAACTATAGAAATTTATTTCTCACAGTTCTGGAGGCTGGAAGTTTGAGATCAGGGTACCAGCATTGTTAGTTGAGGTCTTCCTTCCAGGTAGCAGATTTTTCCAAGTATTCTCATACGATGGATGGGGCAAAGGAGCTCTCTCTTGAGCCTCTTTTGAAAGGATATTAAACACCTTCTAAATTTATCACTTCACGTTGAGCGTGAGAATTTCAACATATGAATATTGGGGGGACACAAACATTCAGACCATAGCAGGAACTAGATTTCTGGGTAAGGAAAAGGTAGGAATGAATGCAAGATAAAAAAGAGAGGTACAATAAATTCCTTGCCCTATTAGTCACTGAATCTGAAGTTGCCCATTTATTTTCTAACTATATCTGGACTGGCTGAGAACATGGTAGATTGAAAAGTGCAGTCAGAGGACACCAATAACTCCAGATACAGAAAACTTGGGAAAACAAGGATTTATTCTTTTCTAAGATTCTACAGGGACATTCTTTTGGAATGTTTTCTAGGAATCCTACCTCCATTCTATGCCTCACAAGGTTAGATTTATTTTTGGCTATATTATTACATCCTGACAAAGAGGATGTAATATATAGAGGATAAATTATCTCTTGTCCAATAATTAAATCATATTTTCTTTTAATTGCTTCTATCTTGGGATTCCAACATATTTTCTAAGAGTGTAGTAACTCAAACAGCAAAATAGAGCTGTGCCTTGGGTACCCAGTGCTCCCATAGCCACCCAACTACTCTCACCTGTTTCCTTAAAGGGGAGAAATGTTCCTGAAGTGATGTTGACTAACCAAATTACAAACAAGAAATATGAATATATGTTTTGAGGCTCTTTTCTGTTGATCAGTGAAACAGATTAGCAAGGAGGGATTGCAAAGATGTGTGTATTTTATGATCCATTTTTTTTACTCAAATTAAAATTTAACTTTTAATTACATAGAAGTTTATGTAACAGCATTAAAACATGGTGCTTTTACTCCTTCAGTATGTCATGCAAAGGTCTTGTACTTTTATTTGATAAAAGAAGCATGATGTCACTGAACATTAATAATGTCCTAATTTCTAGAAAAAAAGAACTATACATACATTAGGAAAATAATGGAGTCTATATTAAATATTACTCTAGACCTCAGAGCTATTACTCATCACATTCCACTTGTTCAACCATGACCTCCATGCCTCTTTTATTGTACTGAATCCTGATCACCCATTATGCAAAGCATAATTGCAACTCAGGGAAGTAAAATAATATTAATCAGGGATAACATTGCAATGGACTTTGACCCATAGGTATAAGTCTAATATATGTGTAGGTTTCTTTTTCATAACATAATGAGTTCTTCCTTATATCATTACTCATGGGACCAATGTGAAATCATAATAGGAATATTTAAGGCAATTAATGGGACAGATAAGAAATGATCGTATGGTTTTAATTTCCTAATTATTTTAATGCCCCAAATTAAAGGTATACATCAAGTTACATCCATTAAACTGCCAGTCATATTTCTCTGGAATAATGTGATAAAAGAGTAGAAGTGAAGTCAGATAAAATTAAGCAAAGAAAATGTTAAGCTATCAGAGAAGCAATATCCAAATGATTAAATCAGATGGATTGTGAAACAGCCTATTAAGTGAAGTGGTTAGAAGTACCATCTCTTAGGCCATAAAAATAGACTGCACTAGGCATTTTACCAAAGGGAACCATTCTTCAGTGGCTTGATTAGATAAACACAGGTCATCGAAATCTCTGATTCCAAGCAACCCTATCATCTGGGTTTTTTTTGGCATCCATTTATCATTTGTTCAGTGATCTAAATTCAGATCTTTATCAACCTACATTGTTTCTGTTTTGAATCAGCCAATTTTAATAATATGAGTAAAAATACTTTAAATAACCTGCCACCCCCCACCCAACCCACCCCTGCTGGCCACACACACACACACACACACACACATTCACACAGACAAGTTCATTGAATAAAATTATGCATTCAAACCACTTCACACACACACACACACACACACACAAAAAAACTACTTGACACACAAAACAACAAATAAGCAGGAAAATAGTGAAACCAATGTATTAACAAGACCATGATATCATTTAGAAAAACTTTCTTTTAAATATTTTATGCCTTTCATATTGCTTATTATTATTTATTTCCAATGTCTCAACATATGACTTCTTTTCTCCAAATTCAAGATACTTATTAAAGCCTGATATGAGGGCTTCCCTGGTGGCACAGTGGTTGAGAGTCCGCCTGCCGATGCAGGGGACACGGGTTCGTGCCCCGGTCTGGGAAGATCCTACATGCCGCGGAGCAGCTAGGCCCGTGAGCCATGGTCGCTGAGCCTGTGCATCCAGAGCCTGTGCTCCGCAACAGGAGAGGCCACAACAGTGAGAGGCCCGCATACCAAAAAAAAAAAAGGGACAGAAGACCTAAATAGACATCTCTCCAAAGAAATCATACAGTTGGCCAAGAGGCACATAAAAATCTGCTCAACATCACTAATTATTAGAGAAATGCAAATCAAAACTACAATGAGGTATCACCTCACACTGGTCAGAATGGGCATCATCAGAAAATCTACAAAGAATAAATGCTGGAGAGGATGTGGAGAAAAGTGAACCTTCTTGCACTGTTGGTGGGAATGTAAATTGATACAGCCACTATGGAGGTTCCTTAAATAACTAAAAATAGAATTACCATATGACCCAGCAATCCCACTACTGGGCATATACCTAGAGAAAAACATAATTCAAAAAGACACATGCACCCCAATGTTCATTGCAGCATTATTTACAGACATAAAAAGGAATGAAATCGGGTCATTTGTAGAGATGTGGATGGACTTAGAGACTGTCATACAGAATGAAGTAAGTCAGAAAGAGAAAAACAAATATCGTATATTAACGCATATATGTGGAATCTAGAAAAATGGTATAGATGAACCGGTTTGCAAGACAGAAATAGAGACACAGATGTAGAGAACAAAGGTATGGACACCAAGGTGGGAAAGTGGTGGGGGGTGGGGGGGGGATGAATTGGGAGTTTGGAATTGACATATATACACTAATATGTATAAAATAGATAACTAATAAAAACCTGCTGTATAAAAAAAATAAAATTCAAACAAAAATAAAAAATGTTTATTAATTTAAAAAAGAGAAAATATAAAGGCTATGGTTGGCAAGTATGTAGGGGTTATGGAAGGAACTTTTCAGGAAAAATGAACATCACGTCCAATCCTCACTCTCCACTTCAGCGTTTTAGATTTAGTAAACCTTAGTATGAAAACAGAGGCATGAATGTGCCTGTCACCTTCTTATCAGAACTGCTAAACTGAAGTAAGAAATGTATTCATGATGCAAGGTAATTAACTACCTATTGACAGATGAAGTACAGGAATGCTTCCAGGATGTTGCATTGTACTAAAACATAACACTTTATTTTCCAAATGGAGTCATTGACCATCAAGCAAATTCAGTGAGGATGAATATCTCAACTTAGACCACAGCCAAGAATGTCATATTTCCCATTACCATGTACTAGCAAATCAATGAAAGTTGTTTAAGACATTAAACATAATTCACTAGGAGTTTGGTTGTCCCAGATCTGAAACAATATCTTTAGGTGCCCATTCCCTGTGATGACTAATCTCTGGATGATAACTTTCTTGATAGATATTGAAGGATTTTTACATATAATCTGAACTCCATACATTTGGAATTTCATCATACAACATGCTGGAATTATACAGTATTTATTGTGATTTATTTTTATTGCAAGTGAGAGAAACTCAACTAACACAACATATAAACAAATAAGCAAAACAGAACAAATGTATTGGTTCACATTAGCCAGGCATGGTTAAATCCAGGAGTTAACATGGTACTTCTCAGGGTCTTCTGCTTCTATTTAGTTTTATTCTCAGAATGGTGGCAAGATATAGTCTTCAAAGAATATATCACCTTTTGAAGTATTTGAATACCTCTGCCCTGCCATCATTGAAAACCAAACACAGCTAATCCACCTGTCAGATATTTTTCAATAATTCCTGAAATATATCCACTAGAACATCCTTTTTTATAATAAACATAGCTTTGACCCCAGGTCCCTTACCTTGGGAACTATCGGTTTACAGTGCAATAATTATGGTATCTTATACAGTCCTAGCAATGAATCTAACTAGGATAAAAATGTATTCCATAACTCAGAAGTGAGGGATCAAATGGAAGTTACTGCCTGTCTTTTCTTCAGAGAAAGGGGGAAAAATTAACAATACCAACCCCTATTAGAAGTCGAAGGGAACTTCTGGTGCCATCTAAATCAAAGGAATTGGCAATTCCATTGTAATATTTCATGCAGTTATTCCCTTTATTCAGTTGCTCTATGCTCTACTGATCCATGGTGATTATAGTCTACACCTACACGCTGTGATGCACTATGTCCTGAGTTGAACAACTCAAAAAAGTATGCAAGTTTTGAAGTAGTATATTGAGCCCTAGTGGTTGGTCTATTGCCAAGCTTACCAAAGTTTTAATAGCAGAGGTCAAAATTTAAGTGATTTTAGGGACAATTGGGTAATGAAAATGAGTAAACCATATCTGATGTAATATAGGAAGGGATAAGAAATGTAGTAAACATGAAACCATAGACCATGTCTAAAGAGGTCAGCTGTAGTTTGCTACAACTAATTGATCATATGAAGATATGCAGAGCAGCTGTTGCAGGATATCCTAATTCTCAATGCCATAAATCCAGACTTTTATGTGAAATATTACCAAACTAAAATACTCGGAGTTGGATAAAATGTATCTGAAACCTGAATCCAGCATGGAGCTGCCTATTTAAGATTCCACCTCCCTTCAGAAATAGTTGAGTCTTTTAGAGCTTTCTGGTAGTTGAAACTATGCAAAATCTACCCTTGCTCTCCCTGGAGTTAGGGGAAATGGAATCCCTTTATGTCGTGTCTCTTGGGGGCTGCACTCTTCACATTCCCTGTTATCCATTTGCAAGTCTAGGGGCTACAATGAAAACCTTGTGTCAAGGTTTTCCTAAAGGCTTCTTGAGGCTTTCTTTTACTTTCTCCCATATGAGTTGGTCTCAGTTTTGACTCTGAGAATTGGCAAGCTCTTTCTACATTCTGTTCCGTTTTGAGGGACTTCCTTTGTTAATTTTCTATCACCCGTTCTTCACAGTCTGCATTCAGCAACTGCTGGTCTGACACTCTCAAAGGAAGCGGGCAGGATACTGCCGACTGGAATTAATTGTTCCTCTACCCACCTACCCCCTCACCACAGAAAAAAAAAATAGAACAGTACCATTATTAAACAGTTTCTTTAGTTAATTTAGGACCTGAAGACTAAGATTCAGTGTCTAAAAATATAAACAGTTTCATGGTCAAAAACCAAATTCTGTCTACTGATTGTCTACAACGTTGATAGAGAATTCAATTAACTTCTGATATTTCATTTTAATTAATGGCCTGGAGAATCCTAAGTAGCTATTTATATGTAGTCCTTTAAGTCACATTATGAAACAGGGAAAATGTGAACTTGGTTAGTATAACCGTACTTTTCCTTAGGGTTCAGCTCGGTTCCATAACACTTGCCATATTTATTTATCTCCTACTATTCGCCTCTAGAAGTCAAGCTTGTATCTCAGCAACTCGGTATCTCCGTGTTTCACTAACTCACTCTCCTGCCTGCCTTTTTTCTTTTTTTCAACATCTTTATTGGGGTATAATTGCTTTACAATGGTGTTTTAGTTTCTGCTTTATAACAAAGTGAATCAGTTATATATATACATATGTTCCCATATGTCTTCATCCTGCCTGCCTTTTATGTCACCATGCATAATTCTTTCTTCACTTCTGTGACTCAGAGCTAATAGAGTGAGGTACTCATCATTAACAGCTTCAGCCCATCTTATACATTCTGATTGAAGCATCTTCTTTATCTCCTGTGCCATGGAAGGAGGTTAAAACTTTAAACATTTTTTTGTGTTTTGTGAAACACCTATTTTGTGAAGAAAATAGACAAAAACTTTAACATTTATTTCCTCTAAACTTTGAGTACTATATATGAGGTTTATTAACTCTATTAGAGAGTGAAAACACTAAAAACTATAAAGAACATACCTCTTCTTCCTGAGCACCCAGGTAACTACATTTCCCAGATCCTCTGCATTTAGGAGCAACCCTGCAACTGGGATATAGCCGAGAGAATATGATTAAAAGTGATGTAACTACTGCCACCCGTCCATACCTTGGATGTGTCTTTTACAGCACATATCAATTTACCCTATTCCTTCTGTTACCTACATCACAAATCCAGAAGATTGGACACTTATATGCATATATGATTCTGCAGATATCTAGTTCAACTGTTTTTCTTTCTGCAGTAAATGATGTAAAACTGTAAAAACCGTTTCAGACTGTCTTAGATTGAAAGATTGAATTAAATCTTTCATGAGAAATCTTCCTGTGAAATTATTTCTTTTGTTCTTAAAAGATAGTTTTAGCTTAAACTTCACTTAGGACTTTGCCCTTAGAAAGTGTAATTCATCAGACTATTTAGTATCTTCCATGTATATTTAAGCAGGTGTATCTTATGTAGCTCATGCTAACCACCTTTCTCTATGTAGAATAAATGACTTGCAGTTTGCTATTCATTTCACTTGACTTCAGAATATTGCACTATTTTCCATATGTAGTGAACATGAAAAATTATAATATTGTTATAGCAACTTTAAATGTTCTCTATAGATTTCAAAAATCAGTTGTAAATATTGTTAATTATAAAGTCATGCTAAATGAATTTTAACAGTTTATCTGCCTCTGTGTGGAGTGTTGCAATTAGCAGTAGATTTTCTACAAATTGATTCTTTTTTTTTTTTTTTTTTGCGGTACGCGGGCCTCTCACTGTTGTGGCCTCTCCCGTTGTGGAGAACAGGCTCCGGACGCGCAGGCTCAGTGGCCATGGCTCACAGGCCCAGCCACTCCGCGGCATGTGGGATCCTCCCGGACCAGGGCACGAACCCGTGTCCCCTGCATCGGCAGGCGGACTTTCAACCACTGCACCACCAGGGAGGCCCCCAAATTGATTCTTAATATGTGTAACAAATTTAACATGCCATGGAAAATAATGAGATTGATGCATACTGGAATAGAAAATGATTTTTAAAAAGTTAAACTGATAGGGCTTCCCTGGTGGCGCAGTGGTTGAGAGTCCGCCTGCCGATGCAGGGGACACGGGTTTGTGCCCCAGTCCGGGAAGGTCCCACATGCCGCGGAGCGGCTGGGCCCGTGAGCCATGGCCGCTGAGCCTGCGCGTCTGGAGCCTGTGCTCCGCGACGGGAGAGGCCCCAATAGTGAGAGGCCCGTGTACCGCAAAAAAAAAAAAAAAAGTTAAACTGATAAAGAAATAGATTGGTACTTTTTGAGTGGCCGTTTCACAATATTTTTAGTGCTTCTTCATCATACTATTGGTGCTTCCCTCTGCCAGATATGAATATTACAACAAATTTCTCTCTTACCTTTCTTTCAAATTATTTTTCATATTGGAGAGAATTTGTAAATTTCTAATTTTTTAAATTCATCTCAAGTGTTTCAGATTATGAAATAAAATTCCAAGGACTATATCAAACAGATTAATATTGAAATTTAAGGTTGGCGTACATGACTACAGAGGCATTTTGGGGCTTGTGTTGAGTTTCAACCTGGAGGACTTTTGAACTGGTTGAATTCTGAAACTACTTAGACATCTGAGAAATTTAAGAAAGATTTCATGTAAAATATTTATAAATTTCTCCACCAAGGATTACTTAAAATAACCTAGGTATGCCTGTTTCTTATGGTAACACTAAAACCTCAAAACAAACTAGATGATTTAGAGATCACTAGGTTAAGATACTAACAATTCATCATAAGAGTCTAGAGTTATGCTCCTATATTCACTGCTATAAAAGGGTACTGTATATTACAGGACACTAGGCATATAACTAACTTTTTTACTGGAGTAGTATTTCTAAAGTATATTTAGATATTTTTTTTTTTTTTGAAACTAGAACTAATGCAGAAATCTCCCTTCTGTGGCAACACTGAAGAATTATGGTTTCTAAACAGTAATTCCAGTTTGGTTCTGAGCATTTGTAATTTGTAACTGTATTCTAAGTGTAAGCAGTAATGGTTGTTGATAGCTGGATTGTGAGATTGCCACAGAAAAATTCTGGTTAAGCCAGTACTTCTAGTGGGCTAGCTAGAGTTTAGGGCCAAATGGCTGACCACTCTAAGAGTCTTCCTGTTGTTATTTTTTAAGAATGTGTTTGAAGCTAGAAATAAATGACATTTGTGTGGAACTCTTTATACTGGTCTGCAGGGGTTGTCCCAGAGGGTTTGTTTGTTTGTTTGTTTGTTTGTTTTGAGATCCCCTATCTCTTTTAGGTACTGGTTGGGTGAGGACTCATACAGGGTAAAAATTGTATTTGCTACAAAAGGAAATGTTTTGAATAGAGGTAATAGTAATTGTTTTAGAGTGAATTCAGCTTTAGCTAGCTTGGTGGAGTAGGCATCCTTTAGACTATATCTAGGACATGAAACTACAGCTTCTAAAACTGGAGGTAGGGGAAAAGGACTTGAACTACTATAAATGAAGAGCATAGGACCAAGGAGTTCAGGGAAATGGAAAGCCTCTTGATAAAGCAAATGACACTACACTGACTATTGCAGATGACAGGGGATGGCAAATCATGGCTTAAAATGTGCCATTCTCCTGAGAGTGTCTACCAACAGTAGAAGATGCTTAACTGTGGATGAATGACAGGGTGGAGATATATTCTAATGGATTGACCAAAGAAGCCTAAAAAATTTTAATTTAAGAGTCAACTTCTTTCTAGCTAGTAACCTTGAAAAAGTTTTGTAAATATTATTAGTCTCAGTAATCTCAACATGACAAATAATAACAACTTTGCAACATTACAGGAATAGAACTAAATATCTTTTATTTTTTTTGGCTGCATTGGGTCTTCGTTGTTGTGTGCGGGCTTCCTCTAGTTGTGGTGAGCGGGGGCTACTCTTCTTTGAGGTGCGCAGGCTTCTCATTGTGGTGGTTTCTCCTGCTGGGGAGCACAGGCTCTAGGCTTACGGGTTTCTGTAGTTGTGGCTCATGGGCTCTAGAGTGCAGGCTCAGTAGTTGTGGCGCATGGGCTTAGTTGCTCCACAGCATGTGGGATCTTCCCGGACCAGGGCCCAAACCCATGTCCCCTGCATTGGCAGGTGGATTCTTAACCACTGCACCACCAGGGAAACCCAGAACTAGTAAATATCTTTAATTATAAAATAAGGATGCTTTACATTATTGACCTTCATATATTAACCTAAACAATGTTCATAGTTCTATTTTTTGTTGTTGTTGTTGTTCAGAGCATTTCATTCAGAACATCCTACAACTTTAGAAAATAAAATTCACTTTAGGAAATCAGATAATGAAGAGGATACTATATTACCTAATTTAAGTTTGTTAATATTATTGTTTCTTTGTATAAGAAGATTCTTTGAATTATAGATTTGATCTACTTTGAATCATGGGCATTTCATTGAGTTTTTAAATACTATATGAAAATTAATTCTATGGCAAATTGTTATAGAATAATTTAATTCTGATATTACAAAGCAGTGTTGCCCATATCTATTTAACTTTGTATATTTCCTAAGCAAACTTTATTTTTCAAATATTTAATTACTGCAATATCAAGGGAGAATATTTTTATTCATCAAATAATCAGATAGAGGTTAACATACTCAATATTGACACTTTTATTAGGCTGTGATTTTGAGATTAGTTAAGAGGAAACTATCGTGTGCTGGTTATTTACAATCCAAATCCTGGAAATCTGAATAAAATTTAATTTTTAATCTGAGGCACTTACTTAGCTTCAAGAAATGGGAATGTGCTGACCCTTAGCAAAAACGTGTTAATGGCTCTACAAATCAGAATCCTACTACACCAGTCAAAAATCAACACTCTGTGAAGAGAGGACTATGGGAGATCTCATGAACCATATATCACAGATTTTCACAATGGGATCTATATTGTCATTGGATGATATTGTGTTCTGAACCCATGATCAGAAGCTGGCCTAACTTTTTTTTTTTTTTTTTTTTTTTTTTTTTTGCGGTACGCGGGCCTCTCACTGTTGTGGCCTCTCCCGTTGCGGAGCACAGGCTCCGGACGGGCAGGCTCAGCGGCCATGGCTCACTGGCCCAGCTGCTCCGCGGCATGTGGGATCTTCCCAGACCGGGGCACGAACCCGTGTCCCCTGAATCGGCAGGCGGACTCTCAACCACTGTGCCACCAGGGAAGCCCAATGGCCTTACTTTTTATGGCTGTCTGCAAAGTCCGTTACACTTGACAGTTTTGCCATGAACAATGATCTACAAATCAATGTCAAACACTATCATTTATTTCTGTATTAAAGACCTACTGACAATTGGTTCAGAAAGTTTTTTTTTTCAAAGAAAGTACTAGCATAGTAATAGTAACACATGAAAGTACCAAATAGTTGCTGTAGTTATGCACACAGAGATCATCAAAGTTCCTTAAAAATTAGAAGTTATTTGTCATGACACTTATGTGTCATGACACATAACTTGTGACACAATCATGACACTTATGTGTATTTCTATTAATATATACATTTCTTTAAGTTATTAAGATTTTTTTACCATATGAATATGATATTGTGCATATTATAGCAGTCAATATTTATATACATATATTACAAACATGAACTACTTTTTCATGGGCTAAATTAAATAAAATTAGTTAAACATAAGTCATAAGATTGAACTGTTTGATTTTCAATGTGAATAAAAGTTGATCATCATATGCTGAATTTTCTTAACAATCCCTCATATGCCTTCCAAAGACATCTGTGTTAAAACACAAATCTACTGTGGTCACCAAAATTCACAAATGAAAAATCTGTGAAATAAAGTTCAAGGAAAAGGAAAGAACTGAGTCAACCTTAGGTACAATTATGAGATATGAAGGTAAAAAGGAGTAAAATTTCATTTTCCCTTGATGTGATATTAGTATACTAGGGTATTATTCTGATTACTAAGACTGAGATTATAAAGATTTATTAAACTCTTGAATAGTTTGTTAAGAAGTTGGCTGTAAAATAAACTATGGCGTACTCCCTGTGGAATAAAGTTCTTGCAATAGACCTTAGAGGAATTTTCTTGCATTTTGACAGATGAAGGAGTTGATTTAGAGTCTTCTCAAATATACTTCTGTTTTCCTTATACTCTTATAATATAGCTGGAAACATATTAAGTATAAAGAGCCTTATAATGAGAGTTCCATATGCAATTAACTTATTTAGAACAGAGTATTATGTTATTTTTGGTTTATTTATCATCAAACATCAAACTTCCCCACCAAGATGTGATCATCATATGCATGACATCATTATATACCTAGATCCTACTTAGTATATTGTAACTGCTTAATAAATTCTTATTTGATTTAATGATGTCTTTATATATATCCAAGAGAAAGAAAACATATTCATCTCTTCTGTGATATAAGCGTGGTGAAATTTTATAATAATTTGTAGTACAGAAGAGACATTTTACATTCTTATAATTTTGTATCTACCAAACCCTAAAGAACTTACTTATATATTTATTTCAGGGAAGGTTTACCTTTTGACAATAATTGCTAGAATTTTTCTGCAAGTCCTCAAGCATACATGCACACCCCAAAAATATTGGTACTCTTACTGTTATTTTATTACTATGAGATACAATTAATATTTTCAAAAATACTATTCTTTAAAAAAAAACTCAGAATGTATTTATTTATTTAGGGAAAACTATAGTTATCTTCCATGATGAAAATGGCAATAGATAGAGTTCTTAAAAGTTAGGAAAATATTTTTTCTCTCTTGTATAGCATTTCAGGGAACTCAGTTGTTGAGGAGAGGCTTTCTTCAGAGTGGATCAGACCTTGATCTGCAGTTTGCTGTTGCCTTTTCAAAAAATTGAAATATAGTTGATTTAGAATAATATGTTAGTTTTCAGGTGTACAGGAAAGAGATTAATATATATATCTTTTTAAAGATTTTTCATTGTGAATTATTACAAGATATTGAATATGATTTCCTGTGCTATATAGTAAATCCTTGTTGCTTGGCTATTTTATGTATAGTAGTTTGTATCTGTTAATCCCATACTCCTAATTTATCTCCACCCCTCCCTTTCCACTTTGGTAACCATAAATTTGTTTTCTATATCTGTGAGTCTGTTTCTGTTTTGCATATAGATTCATTTGTATTATTTTTTTAGATTCTAAATATAAGTGATATAATATAACATTTGTATTTCTTTGTCTTCACTTAATATGATATTGTCTAGGTCCATCCATATTGCTGCAAATGGCAATATTTCATTTTTTTATAGCTGAGTAATATTACATTCCATATATATATAAATATATATACACATAGACACACACATATATGCCACATTTTCTTTATTCATTCATCTGTTGATGGGCACTTGAGTTGTTTTCATGTCTTGGCTATTGTAAACAGCACTGCAGTGAACATTGGGGTGCATGAATCTTTTCAAATTAGAGTTTTCATCTTTTCCAGATATATGCTCAGGAGTGGGATTGCTAGATCATATGGTAGCTCTATTTTTAGTTTTTTAAGGAACCTCCATACTGTTTTCCATAGTGGCTACACCAATTTACATTCCCACCAACAGTGTAGGAGGTTCCCTTTTCTCCACACCTTCTCCATCATTTATAATTTGTGGACTTTTTGATGATAGCTATTCTGACTAGTGTGAGGTAATACCTCATTGTGGTTTTGATTTGCACTCTCTAATAATTAGCGACGTTGAACATCTTTTCATGTGCCTCTTGGCCATCTGTATTGTCTTCTTTGGAGAAATGTCTATTTAGGTCATCTGCCCATTTTTTGATTGGGTCGTTTGGGTTCTTTTTATATTGAGTTGTAAGAGCTTTTTGTATATTTTGGTTATTAACTCTTTGTTGGTCACATTATTTGCAAGTGTTTTCTCCCATTCTGTAGGTTGTCTTCTTGTTTTTGTTTTTTAGTTTTTTTGATGGTTTCCTTTGATGTACAAAAGCTTTTAAGTTTGATTAGGTTATCTTTTTTGTTATTTTTGCTCTTATTTCTTGTGCCTTGGGAGCCTGATCTAAGCATATATTGCTATGATTTACATCCAAGAAAGTGTTGCCTGCATTCTCTTCTAGTTTTATGGTGTCATCTCATATTTAGGTCCTTAAACCATTTTGAGTTTATTTTTGTATGCAATGTGAGGGAGTGTTTCAGTTTCATTGATTTACATGTAGCTGTCCAGATCTCCCCCAATACCACTTGCTGAAGAGCCTCTCTTTTCTCCATCATATATTCTTGCCTCCTTTGTCATAGATTAATTGACCATACGTTTCTGGATTCTGGATTCTGTTCCATTGATCTATATGTCTGTTTTTGTGTCAATACCATTCTATTTTGATTACTGTAGCTTTGTAGTATTGTCTGAAGTCTGGGAGGATTATGCCTCACATCTCCATGAATAGAGCCTGAATAAACTGCTAAAATCCATTAGGTTCAAAACCTCATATAAGCCATACTTCTAAGTCATTAAAACCTAAAGGTGATTCTGGAACGCTAGTGAAGGTGGTATCAGCATAATTTTTGGATCTTGAATTCCTATTCAAAAGCAACTAAACCAATTAGATAGTAAAACCAAAAACTAGGGGATGAATTATCTCCAGGAACACCAAAATTCAAGCCAGTGAACCATCAACACCATGAGACCTGTGTGTTATTAGCATCTGTATGAGAAAAAGCAGAGGAAAATAATGGTGATCTGACAGGCCAGACAACAGGTGAGCCCTAGATGAGCCTAAAAGTTTACATGGAAAAGTGCAGCCAATCACGTTGAGAATGGCTGCTGAAACTAGGAGGACATTGAAAGTCTTAGGTCTTACATTAAAGGTCTTAGATAGTATAATGATGCCCTCGTATAAGCCACTATTAGAAAACAATTAAAATAAATGAAAGAAATCATCAAAAGGAAAATGCATAAGGAAATTGTGACTCTAATGACTTAGACTAACTCTAAACTCTAAAGAGTTCAGTTCAGTAAAAATCATGTATGACCAAATTTAAGATTAACTATTTCTCCAACAAATTATATAAACTAGTACATTAACATTCCAAGTACACATTTAACAATATTCTATACGTTGTTAGATCTCTGTTTATTCAAAATGGTGAAAAATATTCTGGGATCTTTTCCTGAGGAAAATGCAGGTTTGTCTTTTTGGGGTACTGTTACATTCAAGAAAATATATTATAATTTTTCTAGCTATATCCAATTAGCTAGTTAATACTTCTTTTAAAAAAATTTGTCAGCAATTTTTCAGGTTGCAGTGACCATATATTCAAGAATATTTAGTATAAATAGATTATACTTGCTATGACTATGGCTATAAACTGATTCCTATTTGTCCTATGGAAAAGATGTATGATAGCATATATTATCTCCAGATCTAATTTCAACAATAGAAAAGTGAAGGAAAGTATTTAAACAATTTAATTTCCAAAATGTAGGTTATATTTATATTTTTTTAAACACTTGCATGTATAACTGTTGTGATGTAATAGTATTTACAGAATAATAGAATTGTGACCACTAGTGGGATTGAAATAGAATGACTAATTTGATTCAGTTCTGAAGAGAACTGTAACTAGAGTTTTCTGAGATGGCATCAAGGAATGAAAGTGTAAACAGACAAACAAATACTAATCTTTAAACAACATGACAGAGACAAATACCAAACAATATTTATGAGTATGTATAAATTAGTTAAATATGCCAGTATAAGAAAAATATAGAAAACAGAGGTACTTGAAATGAAAATATTGGCTGATTTAGTTAAATAAATATTTAAAATATATGGATTTAAAAATGTGAACAGGCCACTAAACTATAAGTATGTATTCAACCAAATTATTAATTAAGGATGCAAACTAAAATAACAGTTTCCTATTGTACTGGAGAATTTTTAAATAGTTAAAAATGTACAGTACTTTAGAAGGTGTTGTAATGGGCACCATACTGCTGACTGGACTGTGAACTGCACAATGCTATTTTGGAAGAGGGCAAGCAATTTGGTGGTATTAGTTAAAAACAAAACTTCGTATATATTTTCATTAATCAAGCCCACTTTTTAGAAATATAGCTGATAAAAATAAAAGCATCATAATATAAGAATGTATGTACAAAAATACTTATATAGCATTAAAATATATATTTGTTTTTGAGGGACTAAGTTATGCCCTTATCATATATTTTACAGGTACTAAGGGTGAATTATGTGTACTGGTATGAATAAACAACACTGATATACTGTTAAATAAAAAGTAAAAGAATATTATAGAGCAACGTGCACGTTTCACTTTGCTAAAAAAAAAAAAAAACAACAAAAAATCTCCATGAATATATATTTAATTGTATTGTGTGAGCATATTGTTTGGTGCAGAAATATTCAAAAGAAATATAATTTTGATCAGTTTAAACAAATGAGTTTTATGCAAAGAAAAATTTTTTTTCTTTATACCAGTCAGTATTTTTGAATAATTATATGGCATATGCTTACTTTATAATTAATTTTTATTTTAATGTAAAAAAGTCTCCTTGACAGAATTTAAAACATACGGCACCTATTTTAGGATGATATTAATGGCAAAAAAATTCCTGTAAACAAAATTCTGCACTGCATATTGAAATTAATAGCTGGAAAAAATTTAAATGACAAAAGTTAAATATAGGAGTAGGAGTATTAATATAAAAAAATTGACATTCAAAGGAAATAACTTTAATGAAGCAGATTTATAATGAAAAGCTATAATATTCATGACACTTTGTTTAAAAACTAGTCTCACATATATTAGAAAAAACTGTTAGAAATGCAATAATTTATTGATGTGAAATGGTTTAATAGAATAATCTGTGGCAACAAAACAGAAAATATAGAGAGAAATTAGTTAACAAAATTAATTACACATATGAAGGTCCTCATTTTTTCAGTGTCCATATAAATTCATGTTGATTTCTCATGCACAAAATTTTGAAGAAACTCAAGTAAATCAAAAAGACCACAGTTTTACAGATTACATTTTTCAACACGAATTCCATATAACTGAAATAGATTGTAAAGGGTTAGATATCAGAAATAACAATAACAAACATCCAAATACCTGAAACTTCATAGCAAATCAAAGTTGAAATTGCAAATTTAAAAATCAATAAACAATTTAAATATCACAAAACACAACCACAAGATAAAATCTAAAGTTGTAAGCAAGTGCTAATTAGACTCATATGTTCATTATATCTTAAAATCATAATTATTTTACAAAGAGTAAATGAAACAAATAAACAGAAAAACAAACTGAGGTAATGATTTTGTTAACGTTTTTATTGGCGTATAATTGCTTTGCAATGGTGTGTTATTTTCTGCTTTATAACAAACTGAATCAGTTATACACATACATATATCCTAATATCTCTTCCCTCTTGCATCTCCCTCCTTCCCACTCTCCTTATCCTACCCTTCTGGCTGGTCACAAAGCACCAAGCTGATCTCCCTGTGCTATGTGACTGCTTCCCACTAGCTATCTATTTTACATTTGGTAGAGTATATATGTCTATATATACACTACCACTCTCTCATTTTGTCCCAAATTACCCTTCCCTCTCCCTATGTCCTCAAGTCCATTCTCTAGTAGGTCTGAGTCTTTATTCCCATCTAGACCCTAGGTTCTTCATGACCACTTTTTTTTCTTGTTTTTAGATTCCATATATATCTGTTAGCATACAGTATTTGTTTTTCTCTTTCTAACTTATTTCACTCTGTATGACAGACTCTAGGTCCATCCACCTCACTACAAATAACTCAATTTCGTTTCTTTTTATGGCTGAGTCATCTTCCATTGTATATATGTGCCACATCTTCTTTATCCATTCATCTGTCCATGGACACTTAGGTTGCTTCCATGTCCTGGCTATTGTAAATAGAGCTGCAATGAACATTTTGGCACATGACTCTTTTTGAATTATGGTTTTCTCAGGGTATATGCCCAGTAGTGGGACTGCTGGGTCATATGGTATTTCTATTTTTAGTTTTTTAAGCAAACTCCATACTGTTCTCAATAGTGGTTGTATCAATTTATGTTCCCACCAACAGTGTATGAGGGTTCCCTTTTCTCCACACCCTCTCCAGCATGTATTGTTTGTAGATTTTTTGATGATGGCCAGTCTGGCTGGTGTGTGATGATATCTCATTGTAGTTTTGATTTGCATTTCTCTAATGATTAATGATGTTGAGCATTCTTTCATGTGTTTGTTGGCAATCTATATGTCTTCTTTGGAGAAATGTCTATTTAGGTCTTCTGCCCATTTTTGGATTAGGTTCTTTGTTTTTTGTTATTGAGCTGCATGAGCTGCTTGTAAATTTTGGAGATTAATCCTTTGTCAGTTGCTTCATTTGCAAATATTTTCTCCCATTCTGAGGGTTGTCTTTTCGTCTTGTTTATGGTTTCCTTTGCTGTGCAAAAGCTTTGAAGTTTCATTAGGTCCCATTTGTTTATTTTCGTTTTTATTTCCATTTCTCTAGGAGGTGGGTCAAAAAGGATCTTACTGTGATTTATGTCATAGAGTGTTCTGCCTATGTTTTCCTCTAAGAGTTTGATACTGTCTGGCCTTACATTTACATCTTTAATCCATTTTGAGGTTTTTTTGTGTATGGTGTTAGGGAGTGTTCTAATTTCATTCTTTCACGTGTAGCTGTCCAGTTTTCCCAGCACCACTTATTGAAGAGGCTGTCTTTTCTCCACAGTATATTCTGGCCTCCTTTATCAAAGATAAGGTGACCAAATGTGCATGTTTTTATCTCTGGGATTTCTATCCTGTTCCATTGATCTGTATTTCTATTTTTGTGCCTGTACCATAATGTCTTGATTACTGTAGCTTTGTAGTATAGTCTGAAGAACTGGAACCTGATTCCTCCAGCTCCGTTTTTCTTTCTCAAGATTGCTTTGGTTATTCAGGGTCTTTTGTGTTTCCATATAAATTGTGAAACTTTTTGTTATAGTTCAGTGAAAAATGTCAGTGGTACTTTGATAGGAATTACATTGAATCTGTAGATTGCTTTAAGTAGTATAGTCCTTTTCACAATGTTGACTCTTCCAATCCAAGAACATGGTATATCTCTCCATCTATTTGTACCATCTTTAATTTCTTTCATCAGTGTCTTATAATTTTCTGCATACAGGTGTTTTGTCTCGTTAGGTAGGTTTATTTCTAGGTATTTTATTCTTTTTGTTGCAATGGTAAATGAGAGTGTTTTCTTAATTTCACTTCCAGATTTTTCATCATTAGTGTATAGGAATGCAAGAGATTTCTGTGCATTAATTTTGTATCCTGCAACTTTACCAAATTTACTGATTAGCTCTAGTAGTCTTCTGGTAGCATCTTTAGGGTTCTCTATGTATAGTATCATGTCATCTGCAAATGTTGAAAGTTTTACTACTTCTTTTCTGATTTGGATTCTTTTTATTTCTTTTTCTTCTCTGATTACTGTGGCTAAAATTTATAAAACTATGTTGAATGATAGTGGTGAGGGTGGGCAACCTTGTCTTATTCCTGATCTTAGTGGAAATGGTTTTAGTTTTTCACCATTTTTCACCAGGACAATGTTGGCTGTGGGTTTGTCATATATGGCCTTTATTATGTTGAGGTAAGTTCCCTCTATGCCTACTTTCTGCAGGGTTTTTATCATAAATCGGTGTTGAATTTTGTCAAAAGCTTTCTCTGCATCTATTGAGCTGATCATATGGTTTTTCTGATTCAGTTTGTTAATATGGTGTATCACATTGATTGATTTATGTATATTGAAGAATCCTTTCATTCCTTGAGTAAAACCCAATTGATCATGGTATATGATCCTTTTAATATGCTGTTGGATTCTGTTTGCCAGTATTTTGTTGAGGATTTTTGCATCTATGTTCATCAGTGATATTGGCCTGTAGTTTTCTTTCTTTGTGACATCCTTGTCTTGTTTTGGTATCAGGGTGTTGCTGGCCTTGTAGAATGAGTTTGGGATTGTTCCTCTCTGTGTTATATTTTGGAAGAGTTTCAGAAAGATAAGTGTTAGCTCTTCTCTAAATGTTTGATAGAATTCGCTTGTGAAGCCATCTGGTCCTGGGCTTTTGTTTGTTGGAAGATTTTTAATCACAGTTTCAATTTCAGTGCTTGTGATTGGTCTGTTCATATTGTCTATTTCTTCCTGGTTCGGTCTCGGAAAGTTGTGCATTTCTAAGAATTTGTCCATTTCTTCCAGGTTTTCCATTTTATTGGCATATAGTTGCTTGTAGTAATCTCTCATGATTCTTTGTGTTTCTTCAGTGTCAGTTGTTGCCTCCCCTTTTTCATTTCTAATTCTATTGATTTGAGTCTTCTCCCTTTTTTTCTTGATCAGTATGGCTAATGGTTTATCAGTTTTGCTTATCTTCTCAAAGAACCAGCTTTTGGTTTTATTGATCTTTGCTATCATTTCCTTCATTTCTTTTTCATTTATTTTTGATGTGATCTTTATGATTTCTTTCCTTCTGCTAGCTTTGGGGATTTTTTGTTCTTCTTTCTCTAATTGCTTTAGGTATAAGTTTAGGTTGTTTATTTGAGACGTTTCTTGTTTCTTAAGGTAGGATTGTTGCTATAAACTTTCCTCTTAGCTGCTTTTGCTGCATCTCATAGTTTTTGGGTCATCGTGTTTTCATTGTCATTTGTTTTTAGGTACTTTTTGATTTCCTCTTTGATTTCTTCTCTTGGTTAAGTAGTGTATTGTTTAGCCTCCATGTGTTTGTATTTTTTATAGATTTTTTCCTGTAATTGATATCTAGTCTCACAGCATTGTGGTCAGAAAAGGTATTTGATATGATTTCAATTTTCTTAAATTTACCAGAGCTTGACTTGTGACCCAAGATATGATCTATCCTGGAGAATGTTCCATGAGCACTTGAGAAAAGTATTCTGTTGTTTTCATATAGAATGTCCTATAAATATCAATTAAGCCCATCTTGTTCAATGTGTCATTTAAAGCTTGTGTTTCCTTATTTATTTTCATTTTGGATGATCTGTGCATTGTTGAAAGTGGGGTGTTAAAGTCCCCAACTATGATTGTGTTACTGTTGATTTTCCCTTTTATGGCTGTTAGTATTTGCCTTACGTATTGAGGTGCTCCTATATTGGGTGCATAAATATTTCAATTGTTATATCTTCTTCTTGGATTGATCCCTTGATCATTATGTAGTGTCCTTCTTTGTCTCTTGTAATAGTCTTTGTTTTAAAGTCTATTTTGTCTGATATGAGAATTGCTACTCCAGCTATCTTCTGAATTCCATTTGCACGCAATATGTTTTTCCATCCCCTCTCTTTCAGTCTGTATGTGTCCCTAGGTCTGAAGTGGTTCTCTTGTAGACAGCAAAAAACGAGTCTTGTTTTTATATCCATTCAGCCAGTCTATGTCTCTTGGTTGGAGCATTTATTCCATTTACATTTAAGGTAGTTATCATTATGTATATTCCTATTACCATTTTCTTAATTGTTTTGGGTTTGTTATTGTAGGTCTTTTCCTTCTCTTGATTTTCCTGCTTAGAGAAGTTCCTTCAGAATTTGTTGTAAAGCTGGTTTGGTGGTGCTGAATTCTCTTAGCCCTTACTTTTCTGTAAAGTTTTTAATTTCTCCGTCAAATCTGAATGAGATCCTTGCTGGATAGAGTAATCTTGGTTGTAGGTTTTTCCCTTTCATTACTTTAAATATGTCCTGCCACTCCCTTCTGGTTTGCAGAGTTTCTGCTGAAAGATCAGCTGTTAACCTTATGGGGATTCCCTTGTATGCTATTTGTTGTTTTTCCCTTGCTGCTTTTAATATTTTTTCTTTGTATTTAATTTTGGTAGTTTGATTAATATGTGTCTTGGCGTGTCTCTCCTTGGATTTATCTTGTATCAGACTCTCTGCTTCCTGGACTTGATTAACTATTTCCTTTCCCATATTAGGGAAGTTTTCAAGTATAATCTCTTCAAATATTTTCTCAGTCCCTTTATTTTCTCTTCTTCTTCTGGAACCCCTATAATTTGAATGTTGGTGCGTTTAATGTTGTCCCAGAGGTCTCTGAGACTGTCCTCATTTCTTGTCATTCTTTTTTCTTTATTCGACTCTACAGTAGTTATTTCCACTATTTTATCTTCCAGGTCACATATCTGTTCTTCTGCCTCAGTATTTCTGCTATTGATCCCATCTAGAGTATTTTTCATTTCATTTATTGTGTTGTTCATCATTGCTTGTTTCATCTTTAGTTCTTCTAGGTCTTTGTTAAATGTTTCTTACATTTTGTCTATTGTATTTCCAAGATTTTGGATCATCTTTACTATCATTATTCTGAATTCTTTTTCAGGCAGACTCCCTATTTCCTTTTCATTTTTTAGGTCTGGTGGGTTTTTATCTTGCTCCTTCATCTGCTGTGTGTTTCTCTGTCTTCTCATTTTGCTTATCTTACTGTGTTTGGGGTCTCCTTTTTTCAGGCTGCAGGTTCGTAGTTCCCGTTGTTTTTGGTGTCTGTCCCCAGTGGCTAAAGTTGGTTCAGTGGGTTGTGTTGGCTTCCTGGTGGAGGGGACTAGTGCCAGTGTTCATGTGGATGTGGTTGGATCTTGTCTTTCTTATGGACAGGTCTACATCTGGTGGTGTGTTTTGGGGTGTCTGTGACCTTATTATGACTTTAGGCAGCCTGTCTGCTAATGGGTGGTGCTGTGTTCCTGTCTTGCTAGTTGTTTGGCATAGGGTGTCCAGCACTGTAGCTTGCTCGTCTTTGAGTGTAACTGGGGCTTGGAGTTGAGTTGGAGATCTCTGGGAGGTTTTCGCTGTTAGATATTATGTGGGGCTGGGAGGTGTCTGGTGGACCAATTTCCTGAACTTGGCTCTCCCACCTCAGGGGCACAGCCATGACACCTGGTTGGAGCATCAAAAGCCTATCATCCACACGGCTCAGAATAAAAGGGAGAAAAAAAGAAAGAAAGAAGAGGATAAAATTAAGTAAAATAAAATAAAATTTAAAAGTTACTAAAATAAAAAACAAAATAATTATTTAAAAAATTGTTTTAAATAAAAGAAAGAAAGAAGACCCAAACGAAAAAAGAAATTCACCAATGATAACAGGTGCTGAAAACTATACAAAAAAAAAAGGACAGACAGAACCCTAGGATAAATGGTAAAACAAAGCTATACAGAGAAAATTACACACAGAAGCGTATGCATGCACACTCACAAAAAGATAAAAAAGGAAATATATATATATATTGTTGCTCGCAAAGTCCACCTCCTCAATTTGGGATGATTCATTGTCTATTCAGGTATTCCACAGATGCAGGGTACATCAAGTTGAGTATGGAGCTTTAATCCGCTGCTTCTGAGGCTGCTGGGAGAGATTTCCCTTCCTCTTCTTTGTTCACATAGCTCCTGGGGTTCAGCTTTAGATTTGGAACCACCTCTGCATGTAGGTCACCTGAGGGTGTCTGTTCTTCGCTCAGACAGGACAGGGTTAAAGGAGCAGCTACTTCGGGGGCTCTGGCTCACTCAAGCTGGGGGGAGGGAGGGTATGGACTGTGGGGCGAGCCTGTGGCGGCAGAGGCCAAAGTAACATTGCACTAGCCTGAGGCGCCGTGTGTTCTCCCACGGAAGTTGTCCCTGGATCACGGGACCCTGGCAGTGGCGGGCTGCACAGGCTCCGGGGAGGGGAGGTGTGGATAGTGACCTGTGCTTGCACACAGGCTTCTTAGTGGCGGCAGCAGCAGCCTTAGTGTCTCATTCTCGTCTCTGGGGTCCGCGCTTTTAGCCGCGGCTCGCGCCGTCTCTGGAGCTCCTTTAAGCAGCGCTCTTAATCCCCTCTCCTTGCAGACCAGGAAATAGTGGGAAGAAAAAAGTCTCTTGCCTCTTCAGTAGCTCCAGACTTTTTCCTGGACTCCCTCCCCGCTAGCCGTGGTGCACTAGCCCCCTTCCGGCTGTGTTCACGCAGCCAACCCCAGTCCTCTCCCTGCGATCCGACTGAAGCCCGAGCCTCAGCTCCCAGCCCCCACCCGCCCCGGCGGGTGAGCAGACAAACCTCTCGGGCTGGTGAGTGCCGGTTGGCACCAGTCCTCTGTGCGGGAATCTCTCCGCTTTGCCCTCTGCACCCCTGTTGCTGCGCTCTCCTCCGTTGCTCCGAAGCTTACCCCCTCCGTCACCCGCAGTCTCCACCAATGAAGGGCCTTCCTAGTGTGTGGAAACCTTTCCTCCTTCACAGCTCCCTCCCACTGGTGCAGGTCCCGTCCCTATCCTTTTGTCTCTGTTTTTTCTTTTGCCCTACCCAGGTACGTGGGGGAGTTTCTTGCCTTTTGGGAGGTCTGAGGTCTTCTGCCAGCGTTCAGTAGGTGTTCTGTAGGAGTTGTTCCACATGTAGTTGTATTTCTGATGTATTTGTGGGGAGGAAGGTGATATCCATGTCTTACTCTTATGCCATATTGAATCTCCTCTACGGTAATGATTGCTATCAGCTTCTGTTGTCAAAAGGCCCTGGATTTGAATGTTGGCTCTGACACTACCTGGACAAATTATTGAAATCACTGAGTCACGTTTTCCTCAGATACATGATTTATTACCATTTAACCACTCTGAACTTCACTTTTCTGTAAATGAAGATAATATTACCTACCTCATGTATTTTTATGCGTTTTAAATATATAGTCTTCATCCCAGTACCCTCAATAAATGTTAGTTACCTATTAACTCAATCATTAATAGTGAAATTATCACAGAGCAAGATATTTTCAAATGATCTTCAAATTACACCTCAATGATTATTTACTAACTCTGCCCGTAAATAACATTAGACTTGCACACAAAATCTGGGTCTACCAAAGGACATTCATGCATCCTAAAGCGCAAAAACTTGTGAGCAACACAGGGAAGGTGACTGCAGGTGAAAAGCACTGCCATCTTGCTAAGAATTGGGTTACTCATCTATAATGTATCAGAAATAACCTCTTTAGCATGGTTATTATAGACCATTCTGTTAAGAGAATGAATGTGTTAAAGAATTTTCTACATGCAGATACACTGCACATTATAGCTGTTACTTTGTGCCAATGTGCAGAGTGGAGAATTTGCTAGCATCCTCTATTCCATGCAAATCACTCCTCCATTGGAGAATTACATACTGCATAGGAAAAAAAATATATCTCAAGTGGAATTTAGATATTCATGAGGATCTATTTTGGTTTATGGTGAGATCTTATGGGACACAAATGTTTGAGCTAAGAGATTCTTTTAAATGAAGAAATGTGGGAAGTGAGACAAGGGATTTGAAGCTATTAAAAGTTGTGGAGAAATAATGAAATAGAATCTTAGAACTAGCAAGGCAGCACAAATTTCCTATGTTGTGATTCAAAAGTTGGGAGAAGTTTGCTTGATTAGAAGGTAAATCAAATGACAATTTCCTTATTTTATACGTACAGCTGACAGAACTATAGTAAGAAATTATCACAATGAAAAAATGAACTACCATCATGCAAAAACAATTGTATATATTAAAAATAGAAAATATTTTTAAAGTTCATGAATAATAGTCTGAGGTATTCTCATGATTTCACACATGTTTGTTTATTCATTTGCTAAACCAATAAACAGTTCTTCTCAGAGGAGGAAATATTCTTGGTCAGAGAAGGATGAGATAAAGCAAAACCATGCACTTTTAAGAAGCGTATAGTTGTTTCGGAAGTCTTAAATCAGGTGCATAAATCTACACCAAAAAAAGAAAGCTGTATATAATGCATTATTACATTATAATTATTAAGTGATATGGAAATTTAGGGATGGAAGACATCAGTGAACAGGGAGTATCTAAAATAATTACATAGGTAGATTGCCTAGTACTTTCACTACTTTACAGGAAGAGAAAAAATGCAACTGATGAATTGAGAAGGTAGAGAATATCAAAAGTAAATGCTTGAAGTATTTTATTTTAACAGACTTAATGGTTCTTAAAATTAACTTCAAGCTTAAAATACTGCTTCCAAAACTGTTGGAAACATCAGTTTCACTCTGGAATGGATCCAGGTGAAGATAACAGAGTATAATGCACAAGTGACATGTATTGGATGCAACAAATAAATAAAACAAATTTTCCAATTGAAAATAGCTGGTTCTATTAAATACTGTGTAATTTCAAACTTGCCAGTGAGGAGGACAAAAGCAGAGGAGAACCATATGGACTGTGGAAGAGAAAGAGACATTACATTAAAAAAAAAAAAAGACTGGTGATTCTGCCTCTATGCTTATGAACTTATCTGAGACAGGAAATAAAACCACACAAATAGTTTCAAGGTCCAGGACCATCACACATGCTTTTAACTTATCAGGAATTGACTATTAAAATAATTGAATAATAAAAAATTGAGAACATATTTTTGGTCTGTAAAAGATACTGTAGGAGAAACTACCAGTTTTATTGCAAGTTGTACTCAGTGTCAAAGTAGACTAACCTACACATTATGATGACACATTAGAAACTGTAGTTTAAAATATCTCAATTTTTAATGAGTCTCCTACATGAAAAGTTGGCTTCATGTTAGAGTTCTCCTTTGTCTGACATTCAAGTCCTTTCAAATTTGGCAAGTACATATGCCTTTCCTAGGGTTGCCAGATTTAGCAAATAAAAATACAGGGCATCCAGTTAAATTTTAATTTCAGATTAACAGTGAATAATCTTTTAGTATTATCCATTGTTTATCAGAAATTCAAACTTGAATGAATCAACTGTATTTTATCTGTAAAAATAACACAACATTACACAGAATGACTACTATGTGAAAATTAATTATTGGGACAATGTGATGGAAAAATTAAGTTGAAAAAGTGTTGTCTTAATTTGGCCTTCCCTGATTCAGTTGTTGAGACAAGGATTAGAGAGCAGGTAGGTTGTTTGGAGGTGATCTAAGGAATCATGAGTCAGAGAATCAGGAAAAGAAACAGAGAAACCTAGTCAGCCAGTAAGCCCTATGATCAAACAATGACTGCTACTGTGGGAAACTAGAGCTGAAAACCTGCTGGGGATTCTGGTAGTCAGTAAAAAACACTTACCTCAGAGATATCTCACCTGAGGAGTGAAGGGTATGGGGTATTTATAACCAGTTCCTGTCTGTGCTTGGCTGAGGTCAGCTATCAGGGCTAGAATTCTACAAAGACAGAAAAAAAAGCCCTCAGACAGATTTCAAAAATGACCTTATTGGGAAGGGCAACAACTGTAGCCTGCATACCCACAGAACCGGAGCCCAGCAAATCTGAATTTGCTTAAATCATCAACTTTATTTGTTATTATTATTATGTCCACAGTGCAGGGCTGTGGGATCTTAGTTACCCCACCAGGGCTCCAACCCACGCCCTGGGCAATGAAATCACAGGATCTTAATCACTGAACCCTGGGGAATTCCCTGAATCATCAACTTTAAGTCCCTCGTGTACTTTCACTTTCATTACAACAAAATGTCATCCAAATTCCTCATTACCTAACGTGGCTTTATCCACTACCACCGTTTAGGTATGTCACTAATTTCAAATGAACACTCCAAGGTATTTAAATAGTTTTATCTCTTCAACCAAATCAACCAGTGAGACAAATTGAACAGATTCATCTCTGTTCTCTTGCTCATGTAAAATACTTGCCTAGAGTTCCTTTTTCCTCTTCATTTCACTTGAATTCTTTCTTCAAATCCCATCCCTTCCATGAAGTATTTCTCAGGTCTTACACCTAATATGCAACAAGATGGAAATAGGAAGAGAGAATGTATAGGTGGATACTTGCTCTGTTTGGATTGTACAAATTTGAGTATCCAGAAGGGATCAGAAAACTCCATATTCAAAACTGAGTTGAAAATTCAAAAAAGGCATATAGATATCAAGGCCAGGAAGAACTATTCCTCCTTAAAGTTGTTTAGATGGATTTTTTTTGAAACTCACCTTCCTTGTTGTTTTTGGTGTATATTGTATTAGTTTTCTGTGGCTACTATAACAAATTACCACAAACTTGATAGTTTAAAACAACAGAAATTTAACTTTTTACAGTTCTTGACACAAGAGAATGAAAATCAATTTCACTGTGCCAAAATCAAGATATGGAGAGGTTATGCTCCCTTGGGAGGCTCTAGTGGAAAATTTGTTCCTTATCTCTTCCAGCTTCGGACAACTTCCTGCATTCTTTGGCTTGTGGCCTCATCACTCTAATCTCTGCCTTCATGGTCACATTGCCTTCTCTTCTTTGTATAATCTCTTTCTGTTGCTCTCTTATAAGAACACTTGTGATTGCATTTAGGGGCTATAATCCAGGATAATATCCCTATCCCAAAATCATTAATTTAATCACATCTGAGCAAAAAAACTTTTCCATATAAAATAACATTTCAAGATTTTAGGGATTAGAAAATGATGTCTTTGAGGGCCATTATTCAGCCTATTACAGATATTATTGGACCAATTGAGCATGTGCCCTTCCTCTAATATATTTTTATTTTTGTTATTTAAACTATCACACTATATTGCATAATTTGTTTTTAAAGTATTAATCTCCTGCAATAGAAAAAATAGATTTATGTTGTGTGCTGCCTATTTAGAGAAGAACCTGAGTCTCATCTCCATATTTCCTTTATGTATTACTATGCTAGATACATGTAGAAACTCACCAATTATTGTGGAATCAACGTATATCATTAATATCAAATGATCATATGTCCGCTTCCACTTATTTTCTTTCTCCCTTTACTTATACTCTGTTTCTTGGAGTTTGAAACACTAATCAAGCATTTTCTTTTCCTTGAAAAAAAGTAATATTGTAATTTAATGAGCTATTTCTTTCAACCAGTTCTAAAGATTAGTCTTAATTTGCTCATTACATGGTATAAAATGTAGTGATTCATCAGGTGTTATCTGTGTTCTAGCATCATAAAAATGTTGTTTATTCCAGAGTGTTATACAATCTATTATGTATGCTGTAATCTATTGCTTATGACAGCTATTGCAGCCAGCTTTTTAGTCCTGAGACAAGTTATAAGGATTGGAGCAAGTTATTAAGCCTTCCTGGGCTTCTGTTTCTCTCTATATTAAATTGCTTGATTACATCCCAAGGATATTTGAAGGAGTAAAATAAATTGTATGCTGTTGAATAATATAAAACTCTACAATACAAATAGAATACTGCTACTATTGCTGCTAGTACTACTTACATCGTTAATAATAATAATAATGCAATCTGTGATTCTATCCTCTTGTCTACATAATATTTCTGGGACGTCAATATTTTATGCCTTATATGTACAGCCTGGGAAACAATTCAGACCATCCACATTTTTTATGTTATTATTCTGATTTATTATGACAATTGCTTTCCATAAATATTCTTAGAGATTTTTTTCTAAACTTCTTGGCTTCTGCTGGCAATGATAAGAAAGAACCATGAGTGTAAATTTATCTAACATATTTTCTTTGGCACAGTAGAAAATTAGGGAATGAATATCATCTTCAAAGTGAATTAGACAGACAGAATCACAGGAAATTACTCCTCCTCAAAAATATTTCTTCACCAAATAGAACAAAAGACCCCAGCTCCAACACATGAAGGGACAACCCACTTTTCCATCAGTAACAGGGCCTTACTAAGACCCCATCCACAGTGAAGGGCAGTTCTCTATGTACTGGAAATACAACGAATTAGAGTTTAACTTTGGTGAACACTTTCCACTTTTTTTTAAACACTTTCCTTTTGAGAAACAAATTTTTATGTCAGTCTGGCATACAGCAGATAAATCTAATGAGATCAGCTCAATGTCTAGCACATGATGCTCTTAAAATTTGCTGAATAAAGAAATCATCACAACCTAGTAAAAATCCAGATAAAGAAGGAGAGGAAAATTTGGAGAGGATACTTTAAAAATAGAAAAGTAAGTCTGATAGTGATAATGGTAAAGGTAGAAGAAAAGAGTTGCCTAAATATAGAATAAATGCCCCAGATACAAGGCACATGGTGGTTATTTAGTTAATTATTTATTGCATGAATAAATGGGAGAAGAGTCAAGATTAAAGAGGTATTCAGAAAGAAAGTTAGCTGATTAAATGTAAAACAGTTCTTTGTTTTTTCACAAAATTAGTATAGAAGGATCATTCAGAAATCTACAAGCATTAGCTTTCCTCATGGCCAGTCTCTCAAGCTTATGGGCACCAATTTCAGTAAGAAATTTCTAATCCAGAACAGGAAACTTCTCCATCCACCTCTTCTACTTAACCAATTGGGAGAAGTTGATGATAGAATGAAATAAAAATGTAAAATAAAATGTGAACAGATTGATACTCTTCAGTTCATTTTCAATGTGAAGTACCTAACTAATATCAGTTTTGTCGTCTACGTAAGAAAAGGAAGATATCTTAAAATTAAACAAAGGAATGATCTGACAGAATTAGAAGTAAATTTAGCAGTCTTGCTGGATATAAGATCAATACACAAAGAGCAATTATATTTCTATACATAAGCAAAGATATTTTAAAAGTATGAAACGATGACATTTGCTATACTATAAAAATTAAAGTTTCTAGGATTAAATCTAATGGAAGATGTGCAAGACTTTGTTACTAGAAACTAACTTAAAAATGTGTACAAATATATATGTGTGTATATATGTGTGTACATATATAGTTACAGATATGTTAAAGAAGACTTAAAATCAATTTTCACCAAATCAATCTGTATTATAACACAAAATCATTAAAAATCCCAATAGTTGTGTGTACATCAAATCTTATTATAAAAATTATATGAAATGCAAATGATAAGAAAAGTTAAGATAATCTTAAAGAAGAAGAAGGAGAAGGAGACTAAAAGAACATATAGTTAAAGAACTTATACTTCTATTCAGTATCCTAATAAAATTAGAATACTGAACACTACTTCAGGGGTAAACTGACAATAAAACAGACTAGAGAGTCCAAGAAAAGATCCACATATATATGATCATCTGATTTATGAAAAAAGTGACACTGCAGTACTATGGGTAAAAATGGTCTTTTTAACCAAAGGTTCTAGGTCAATTGGGTATCAAAATGTTGAAAATTTATATATATATGTGTGTGTGTGTATATGTACATGTATACATACACACACATATATGTGTGTGTGTGTGTGTATATATATATATATATATATATATATATATATATATATATATAGAGA